>NW_026688426.1:0-58960 GCF_030445035.2 Dasypus novemcinctus | reverse complement strand
ACGAACGAGCATTTCTCTCGGCTCTGGGGCCGGGGGACGCAAAACGAAACTGCTTACCTATTGGGTGGTGAGACACTTGCGTGGAAATCATTTCTGCTCACTTGAGGCAGGCACTGCGGTCAAGTGGGCTTACAGGTCCAGGGGTTCCATGGACCGGGTATATTCTAAGCGGCCATCGTGACCGTCCAAAGCGGACGTATGGGTTGTTTGGGCCTTGACTCGAGTCGTAACCGTCCGTTTTGGGGGGGAAAAAAAGTGAGAACCCATCATCTTAAGCACACTTCCCTCTGCAGAGCACGCCACGCAACCAGGTGATGTTCCTACTGATTGCCGTTCCAAGCTACCGTAGCGGCCAATGCCGCAGGGATACTGTCCAGATTTCAAAGCGAAGCAGATAGCCCTTCTCGCCGAGGCGCAGCTGCCTGGTCGATCAAGCCCCAGGCCCTGGTGCTCCTGAGGGCTGCGGGGACACCCAGGACTACGCTGCTGATGGCAGGTGGCTCCGGGCCTCAGTGCCCTGCCAGTGGGCTCTACTGGGAATCCGTGCTCTCGCACGCGGGGGAGGGGGGATTCGGTTGCAGGGGGGCCTCCCTACACATGCCTCTTCTTCTGTCACTTTGGCTGCGGCTGAGCCTGGCACTGGGTGCGTGCATGCTCAGGAGACAGGCTTCTGCGTGTCTCTGGACAGGCCCCGCGCCAGCTGGGACCTGAGCCCAGCGCAGGTGCACCACCTGCGCTCAGGTTCCTTGGACCGGCCCAGGTCAGCTGAGAGGGAGGAGAACACGGTCCTCACCGCGGAGGGAAGCAAAAGTGCCGACACCTGCCAGCGGGAGAGCCGCATCCAGCAGCCCTGTGGGATCTAAGCCCCCTCTCGCCCCATCCGCTGCCTCCCTCCTCAGCCCCTCCTTTCGGGCGCCCGGACGGCGCCGGGGCAGGGGTGGGGGAGGGGCAGGGGCAAGCGCCAGGCCTCCCGCGCCGCCGTACGCCGCTCTCTGACGCCCGCAAAGCCGGGACCAAAGCGCAGGCGCCCCGGCCCGCTGGGCCGGCCACGCCCACCGCCGCCCTGGCGCGCAGGCGCCACTCACCCCGCCCCCGGCAGACTCGCCCCGACCCCGCCCCTCCTGGTTGCTCTGGAGACGGTGGCCACTGGCGCGAGGTGCCCAAGCCCGGGAGAGGGAAGACGGTGGTGAGGGATTGGGGGAGGGGGCGGGGAGGCGTTTTCTGCCCTCGGGAGTGGTCCCGGTGGCAGTGCCGGGACAGATGAGGCCAATAGGCATCCTGCCGAAACCCACCCGATGCACTTCGGGCAGCGCGTCCACTGCCAGGAAAACCTCCAGCGCTGGGGGAAGCGGGCTTCCAAAATGTATACACCGAATGCCACCAGGAGGCCACGGGGACGCGACGGAAGGGGTGGCCGACGTGGGTGGAGCCTGCTGGGTGGGGACTGGGCCAGGAGAGAAGCTCTGCTATGCTGTCCTGGACAGTTGTTCCCTCCCGTCTGTCTGGCGAAAAGCCAAGAGACAGAAGAAGCTCCAGGAACAGGAGAGCGGCTCCCTTGCCCAAAGTCAGAGGCAAAAACTTCCACCGCTAGGGGCCACTGTAGGATAGGAATAGTTCCTTCCTCACACTTGCTGGGGGGCAGAGGGCTGAGTTCTAAGGCAGGGGGAGGGGCAGGGCCCCTTGCAGAAGGGGCTGTGGGGGAAGGGACCCCTGGGCCAGATCTGGGGCTGCTGGGAGAGCCCCCTCTCCGTGCCATAGCTCACCTGACCCAGGCCAAGGGTCTGGGTTGGGCCAGGCTGCCAGCCAGACCCGTCTGAAGAGGGGTTTCCTTGCCCACCAAAGTCCCCGAGGCCTCCTCAAGCGGGGGCCTACCTAGGGCCGGCCGGCGTTGCCCTGCAGGTCTCTCCCACGGCCATGGTCACAGACATGCTGTCTCCCATCGCCGTCACCTCCACCTTGTGTCAGGGGAACCCCGGCCTTTCCCACCGGTGACCTGCGGGCTTCGGCCTGGGCTCCCGGCCAGGCCTGCAGAGGCCTGTCTCCCGGAGAGCACAGGCCCAGAGTCTTCCCTCTCCCTTGTCAAGGACCTCTCTTTCTCTGCGTTTCTTTGGTGGACGAGAGGGGCCCCAGAGCACCCCGACGACTCTGAGCAATCAGCCTGCCCTTTCTCCTCTCGCCCACCTTTTTGGGACCGGACGAACGAACGAGCATTTCTCTCGGCTCTGGGGCCGGGGGACGCAAAATGAAACTGCTTACCTATTGGGTGGTGAGACACTTGCGTGGAAATCATTTCTGCTCACTTGAGGCAGGCACTGCGGTCAAGTGGGCTTACAGGTCCAGGGGTTCCATGGACCGGGTATATTCTAAGCGGCCATCGTGACCGTCCAAAGCGGACGTATGGGTTGTTTGGGCCTTGACTCGAGTCGTAACCGTCCGTTTTGGGGGGAAAAAAAGTGAGAACCCATCATCTTAAGCACACTTCCCTCTGCCAGAGCACGCCACGCAACCAGGTGATGTTCCTACTGATTGCCGTTCCAAGCTACCGTAGCGGCCAATGCCGCAGGGATACTGTCCAGGTTTCCAAAGCGAAGCAGATAGCCCTTCTCGCTGAGGCGCAGCTGCCTGGTCGATCAAGCCCCAGGCCCTGGTGCTCCTGAGGGCTGCGGGGACACCCAGGACTACGCTGCTGATGGCAGGTGGCTCCGGGCCTCAGTGCCCTGCCAGTGGGCTCTACTGGGGAATCCGTGCTCTCGCACGCGGGGGAGGGGGGATTCGGTTGCAGGGGGGCCTCCCTACACATGCCTCTTCTTCTGTCACTTTGGCTGCGGCTGAGCCTGGCACTGGGTGCGTGCATGCTCAGGAGACAGGCTTCTGCGTGTCTCTGGACAGGCCCCGCGCCAGCTGGGACCTGAGCCCCAGCGCAGGTGCACCACCTGCGCTCAGGTTCCTTGGACCGGCCCAGGTCAGCTGAGAGGGAGGAGAACACGGTCCTCACCGCGGAGGGAAGCAAAAGTGCCGACACCTGCCAGCGGGAGAGCCGCATCCAGCAGCCCTGTGGGATCTAAGCCCCCTCTCGCCCCATCCGCTGCCTCCCTCCTCAGCCCCTCCTTTCGGGGCGCCCGGACGGCGCCCGGGGCAGGGGTGGGGGAGGGGCAGGGGCAAGCGCCAGGCCTCCCGCGCCGCCGTACGCCGCTCTCTGACGCCCGCAAAGCCGGGACCAAAGCGCAGGCGCCCCGGCCCGCTGGGCCGGCCACGCCCCACCGCCGCCCTGGCGCGCAGGCGCCACTCACCCCGCCCCCGGCAGACTCGCCCCGACCCCGCCCCTCCTGGTTGCTCTGGAGACGGTGGCCACTGGCGCGAGGTGCCCAAGCCCGGGAGAGGGAAGACGGTGGTGAGGGATTGGGGGAGGGGGCGGGGAGGCGTTTTCTGCCCTCGGGAGTGGTCCCCGGTGGCAGTGCCGGGACAGATGAGGCCAATAGGCATCCTGCCGAAACCCACCCCGATGCACTTCGGGCAGCGGGTCCACTGCCAGGAAAACCTCCAGCGCTGGGGGAAGCGGGCTTCCAAAATGTATACACCGAATGCCACCAGGAGGCCACGGGGACGCGACGGAAGGGGTGGCCGACGTGGGTGGAGCCTGCTGGGTGGGGACTGGGCCAGGAGAGAAGCTCTGCTATGCTGTCCTGGACAGTTGTTCCCTCCCGTCTGTCTGGCGAAAAGCCAAGAGACAGAAGAAGCTCCAGGAACAGGAGAGCGGCTCCCTTGCCCAAAGTCAGAGGCAAAACTTCCACCGCTAGGGGCCACTGTAGGATAGGAATAGTTCCTTCCTCACACTTGCTGGGGGCAGAGGGCTGAGTTCTAAGGCAGGGGGAGGGGCAGGGCCCCTTGCAGAAGGGGCTGTGGGGGAAGGGACCCCTGGGCCAGATCTGGGGCTGCTGGGAGAGCCCCCTCTCCGTGCCATAGCTCACCTGACCCAGGCCAAGGGTCTGGGTTGGGCCAGGCTGCCAGCCAGACCCGTCTGAAGAGGGGTTTCCTTGCCCACCAAAGTCCCCGAGGCCTCCTCAAGCGGGGGCCTACCTAGGGCCGGCCGGCGTTGCCCTGCAGGTCTCTCCCACGGCCATGGTCACAGACATGCTGTCTCCCATCGCCGTCACCTCCACCTTGTGTCAGGGGAACCCCGGCCTTTCCCACCGGTGACCTGCGGGCTTCGGCCTGGGCTCCCGGCCAGGCCTGCAGAGGCCTGTCTCCCGGAGAGCACAGGCCCAGAGTCTTCCCTCTCCCTTGTCAAGGACCTCTCTTTCTCTGCGTTTCTTTGGTGGGACGAGAGGGGCCCCAGAGCACCCCGACGACTCTGAGCAATCAGCCTGCCCTTTCTCCTCTCGCCCACCTTTTTGGGACCGGACGAACGAACGAGCATTTCTCTCGGCTCTGGGGCCGGGGGACGCAAAACGAAACTGCTTACCTATTGGGTGGTGAGACACTTGCGTGGAAATCATTTCTGCTCACTTGAGGCAGGCACTGCGGTCAAGTGGGCTTACAGGTCCAGGGGTTCCATGGACCGGGTATATTCTAAGCGGCCATCGTGACCGTCCAAAGCGGACGTATGGGTTGTTTGGGCCTTGACTCGAGTCGTAACCGTCCGTTTTGGGGGGAAAAAAAGTGAGAACCCATCATCTTAAGCACACTTCCCTCTGCCAGAGCACGCCACGCAACCAGGTGATGTTCCTACTGATTGCCGTTCCAAGCTACCGTAGCGGCCAATGCCGCAGGGATACTGTCCAGATTTCCAAAGCGAAGCAGATAGCCCTTCTCGCCGAGGCGCAGCTGCCTGGTCGATCAAGCCCCAGGCCCTGGTGCTCCTGAGGGCTGCGGGGACACCCAGGACTACGCTGCTGATGGCAGGTGGCTCCGGGCCTCAGTGCCCTGCCAGTGGGCTCTACTGGGGAATCCGTGCTCTCGCACGCGGGGGAGGGGGGATTCGGTTGCAGGGGGCCTCCCTACACATGCCTCTTCTTCTGTCACTTTGGCTGCGGCTGAGCCTGGCACTGGGTGCGTGCATGCTCAGGAGACAGGCTTCTGCGTGTCTCTGGACAGGCCCCGCGCCAGCTGGGACCTGAGCCCCAGCGCAGGTGCACCACCTGCGCTCAGGTTCCTTGGACCGGCCCAGGTCAGCTGAGAGGGAGGAGAACACGGTCCTCACCGCGGAGGGAAGCAAAAGTGCCGACACCTGCCAGCGGGAGAGCCGCATCCAGCAGCCCTGTGGGATCTAAGCCCCCTCTCGCCCCATCCGCTGCCTCCCTCCTCAGCCCCTCCTTTCGGGCGCCCGGACGGCGCCCGGGGCAGGGGTGGGGGAGGGGCAGGGGCAAGCGCCAGGCCTCCCGCGCCGCCGTACGCCGCTCTCTGACGCCCGCAAAGCCGGGACCAAAGCGCAGGCGCCCCGGCCCGCTGGGCCGGCCACGCCCACCGCCGCCCTGGCGCGCAGGCGCCACTCACCCCGCCCCCGGCAGACTCGCCCCGACCCCGCCCCTCCTGGTTGCTCTGGAGACGGTGGCCACTGGCGCGAGGTGCCCAAGCCCGGGAGAGGGAAGACGGTGGTGAGGGATTGGGGGAGGGGGCGGGGAGGCGTTTTCTGCCCTCGGGAGTGGTCCCCGGTGGCAGTGCCGGGACAGATGAGGCCAATAGGCATCCTGCCGAAACCCACCCGATGCCCTTCGGGCAGCGCGTCCACTGCCAGGAAAACCTCCAGCGCTGGGGGAAGCGGGCTTCCAAAATGTATACACCGAATGCCACCAGGAGGCCACGGGGACGCGACGGAAGGGGTGGCCGACGTGGGTGGAGCCTGCTGGGTGGGGACTGGGCCAGGAGAGAAGCTCTGCTATGCTGTCCTGGACAGTTGTTCCCTCCCGTCTGTCTGGCGAAAAGCCAAGAGACAGAAGAAGCTCCAGGAACAAGAGAGCGGCTCCCTTGCCCAAAGTCAGAGGCAAAACTTCCACCGCTAGGGGCCACTGTAGGATAGGAATAGTTCCTTCCTCACACTTGCTGGGGGGCAGAGGGGCTGAGTTCTAAGGCAGGGGGAGGGGCAGGGCCCCTTGCAGAAGGGGCTGTGGGGAAGGGACCCCTGGGCCAGATCTGGGGCTGCTGGGAGAGCCCCCTCTCCGTGCCATAGCTCACCTGACCCAGGCCAAGGGTCTGGGTTGGGCCAGGCTGCCAGCCAGACCGTCTGAAGAGGGGTTTCCTTGCCCACCAAAGTCCCCGAGGCCTCCTCAAGCGGGGGCCTACCTAGGGCCGGCCGGCGTTGCCCTGCAGGTCTCTCCCACGGCCATGGTCACAGACATGCTGTCTCCCATCGCCGTCACCTCCACCTTGTGTCAGGGGAACCCCGGCCTTTCCACCGGTGACCTGCGGGCTTCGGCCTGGGCTCCCGGCCAGGCCTGCAGAGGCCTGTCTCCCGGAGAGCACAGGCCCAGAGTCTTCCCTCTCCCTTGTCAAGGACCTCTCTTTCTCTGCGTTTCTTTGGTGGGACGAGAGGGCCCCAGAGCACCCCGACGACTCTGAGCAATCAGCCTGCCCTTTCTCCTCTCGCCCACCTTTTTGGGACCGGACGAACGAACGAGCATTTCTCTCGGCTCTGGGGCCGGGGGACGCAAAACGAAACTGCTTACCTATTGGGTGGTGAGACACTTGCGTGGAAATCATTTCTGCTCACTTGAGGCAGGCACTGCGGTCAAGTGGGCTTACAGGTCCAGGGGTTCCATGGACCGGGTATATTCTAAGCGGCCATCGTGACCGTCCAAAGCGGACGTATGGGTTGTTGGGCCTTGACTCGAGTCGTAACCGTCCGTTTTGGGGGAAAAAAAGTGAGAACCCATCATCTTAAGCACACTTCCCTCTGCCAGAGCACGCCACGCAACCAGGTGATGTTCCTACTGATTGCCGTTCCAAGCTACCGTAGCGGCCAATGCCGCAGGATACTGTCCAGATTTCCAAAGCGAAGCAGATAGCCCTTCTCGCCGAGGCGCAGCTGCCTGGTCGATCAAGCCCCAGGCCCTGGTGCTCCTGAGGGCTGCGGGGACACCCAGGACTACGCTGCTGATGGCAGGTGGCTCCGGGCCTCAGTGCCCTGCCAGTGGGCTCTACTGGGGAATCCGTGCTCTCGCACGCGGGGGAGGGGGGATTCGGTTGCAGGGGGGCCTCCCTACACATGCCTCTTCTTCTGTCACTTTGGCTGCGGCTGAGCCTGGCACTGGGTGCGTGCATGCTCAGGAGACAGGCTTCTGCGTGTCTCTGGACAGGCCCCGCGCCAGCTGGGACCTGAGCCCCAGCGCAGGTGCACCACCTGCGCTCAGGTTCCTTGGACCGGCCCAGGTCAGCTGAGAGGGAGGAGAACACGGTCCTCACCGCGGAGGGAAGCAAAAGTGCCGACACCTGCCAGCGGGAGAGCCGCATCCAGCAGCCCTGTGGGATCTAAGCCCCCTCTCGCCCCATCCGCTGCCTCCCTCCTCAGCCCCTCCTTTCGGGGCGCCCGGACGGCGCCCGGGGCAGGGGTGGGGGAGGGGCAGGGGCAAGCGCCAGGCCTCCCGCGCCGCCGTACGCCGCTCTCTGACGCCCGCAAAGCCGGGACCAAAGCGCAGGCGCCCCGGCCCGCTGGGCCGGCCACGCCCACCGCCGCCCTGGCGCGCAGGCGCCACTCACCCCGCCCCCGGCAGACTCGCCCCGACCCCGCCCCTCCTGGTTGCTCTGGAGACGGTGGCCACTGGCGCGAGGTGCCCAAGCCCGGGAGAGGGAAGACGGTGGTGAGGGATTGGGGGAGGGGGCGGGGAGGCGTTTTCTGCCCTCGGGAGTGGTCCCCGGTGGCAGTGCCGGGACAGATGAGGCCAATAGGCATCCTGCCGAAACCCACCCGATGCACTTCGGGCAGCGCGTCCACTGCCAGGAAAACCTCCAGCGCTGGGGAAGCGGGCTTCCAAAATGTATACACCGAATGCCACCAGGAGGCCACGGGGACGCGACGGAAGGGGTGGCCGACGTGGGTGGAGCCTGCTGGGTGGGGACTGGGCCAGGAGAGAAGCTCTGCTATGCTGTCCTGGACAGTTGTTCCCTCCCGTCTGTCTGGCGAAAAGCCAAGAGACAGAAGAAGCTCCAGGAACAGGAGAGCGGCTCCCTTGCCCAAAGTCAGAGGCAAAACTTCCACCGCTAGGGGCCACTGTAGGATAGGAATAGTTCCTTCCTCACACTTGCTGGGGGCAGAGGGCTGAGTTCTAAGGCAGGGGGAGGGGCAGGGCCCCTTGCAGAAGGGGCTGTGGGGGAAGGGACCCCTGGGCCAGATCTGGGGCTGCTGGGAGAGCCCCCTCTCCGTGCCATAGCTCACCTGACCCAGGCCAAGGGTCTGGGTTGGGCCAGGCTGCCAGCCAGACCCGTCTGAAGAGGGGTTTCCTTGCCCACCAAAGTCCCGAGGCCTCCTCAAGCGGGGGCCTACCTAGGGCCGGCCGGCGTTGCCCCTGCAGGTCTCTCCCACGGCCATGGTCACAGACATGCTGTCTCCCATCGCCGTCACCTCCACCTTGTGTCAGGGGAACCCCGGCCTTTCCCACCGGTGACCTGCGGGCTTCGGCCTGGGCTCCCGGCCAGGCCTGCAGAGGCCTGTCCTCCCGGAGAGCACAGGCCCAGAGTCTTCCCTCTCCCTTGTCAAGGACCTCTCTTTCTCTGCGTTTCTTTGGTGGGACGAGAGGGGCCCCAGAGCACCCCGACGACTCTGAGCAATCAGCCTGCCCTTTCTCCTCTCGCCCACCTTTTGGGGACCGGACGAACGAACGAGCATTTCTCTCGGCTCTGGGGCCGGGGGACGCAAAATGAAACTGCTTACCTATTGGGTGGTGAGACACTTGCGTGGAAATCATTTCTGCTCACTTGAGGCAGGCACTGCGGTCAAGTGGGCTTACAGGTCCAGGGGTTCCATGGACCGGGTATATTCTAAGCGGCCATCGTGACCGTCCAAAGCGGACGTATGGGTTGTTTGGGCCTTGACTCGAGTCGTAACCGTCCGTTTTGGGGGGAAAAAAAGTGAGAACCCATCATCTTAAGCACACTTCCCTCTGCCAGAGCACGCCACGCAACCAGGTGATGTTCCTACTGATTGCCGTTCCAAGCTACCGTAGCGGCCATGCCGCAGGGATACTGTCCAGGTTTCCAAGCGAAGCAGATAGCCCTTCTCGCTGAGGCGCAGCTGCCTGGTCGATCAAGCCCCAGGCCCTGGTGCTCCTGAGGGCTGCGGGGACACCCAGGACTACGCTGCTGATGGCAGGTGGCTCCGGGCCTCAGTGCCCTGCCAGTGGGCTCTACTGGGGAATCCGTGCTCTCGCACGCGGGGGAGGGGGGATTCGGTTGCAGGGGGGCCTCCCTACACATGCCTCTTCTTCTGTCACTTTGGCTGCGGCTGAGCCTGGCACTGGGTGCGTGCATGCTCAGGAGACAGGCTTCTGCGTGTCTCTGGACAGGCCCCGCGCCAGCTGGGACCTGAGCCCCAGCGCAGGTGCACCACCTGCGCTCAGGTTCCTTGGACCGGCCCAGGTCAGCTGAGAGGGAGGAGAACACGGTCCTCACCGCGCAGGGAAGCAAAAGTGCCGACACCTGCCAGCGGGAGAGCCGCATCCAGCAGCCCTGTGGGATCTAAGCCCCCTCTCCGCCCCATCCGCTGCCTCCCTCCTCAGCCCCTCCTTTCGGGGCGCCCGGACGGCGCCCGGGGCAGGGGTGGGGGAGGGGCAGGGGCAAGCGCCAGGCCTCCCGCGCCGCCGTACGCCGCTCTCTGACGCCCGCAAAGCCGGGACCAAAGCGCAGGCGCCCCGGCCCGCTGGGCCGGCCACGCCCACCGCCGCCCTGGCGCGCAGGCGCCACTCACCCCGCCCCCGGCAGACTCGCCCCGACCCCGCCCCTCCTGGTTGCTCTGGAGACGGTGGCCACTGGCGCGAGGTGCCCAAGCCCGGGAGAGGGAAGACGGTGGTGAGGGATTGGGGGAGGGGGCGGGGAGGCGTTTTCTGCCCTCGGGAGTGGTCCCCGGTGGCAGTGCCGGGACAGATGAGGCCAATAGGCATCCTGCCGAAACCCACCCGATGCACTTCGGGCAGCGGGTCCACTGCCAGGAAAACCTCCAGCGCTGGGGGAAGCGGGCTTCCAAAATGTATACACCGAATGCCACCAGGAGGCCACGGGGACGCGACGGAAGGGGTGGCCGACGTGGGTGGAGCCTGCTGGGTGGGGACTGGGCCAGGAGAGAAGCTCTGCTATGCTGTCCTGGACAGTTGTTCCCTCCGTCTGTCTGGCGAAAAGCCAAGAGACAGAAGAAGCTCCAGGAACAGGAGAGCGGCTCCCTTGCCCAAAGTCAGAGGCAAAACTTCCACCGCTAGGGGCCACTGTAGGATAGGAATAGTTCCTTCCTCACACTTGCTGGGGGGCAGAGGGCTGAGTTCTAAGGCAGGGGAGGGGCAGGGCCCCTTGCAGAAGGGGCTGTGGGGGAAGGGACCCCTGGGCCAGATCTGGGGCTGCTGGGAGAGCCCCCTCTCCGTGCCATAGCTCACCTGACCCAGGCCAAGGGTCTGGGTTGGGCCAGGCTGCCAGCCAGACCCGTCCTGAAGAGGGGTTTCCTTGCCCACCAAAGTCCCCGAGGCCTCCTCAAGCGGGGGCCTACCTAGGGCCGGCCGGCGTTGCCCTGCAGGTCTCTCCCACGGCCATGGTCACAGACATGCTGTCTCCCATCGCCGTCACCTCCACCTTGTGTCAGGGGAACCCCGGCCTTTCCCACCGGTGACCTGCGGGCTTCGGCCTGGGCTCCCGGCCAGGCCTGCAGAGGCCTGTCTCCCGGAGAGCACAGGCCCAGAGTCTTCCCTCTCCCTTGTCAAGGACCTCTCTTTCTCTGCGTTTCTTTGGTGGACGAGAGGGGCCCCAGAGCACCCCGACGACTCTGAGCAATCAGCCTGCCCTTTCTCCTCTCGCCCACCTTTTTGGGACCGGACGAACGAACGAGCATTTCTCTCGGCTCTGGGGCCGGGGGACGCAAAACGAAACTGCTTACCTATTGGGTGGTGAGACACTTGCGTGGAAATCATTTCTGCTCACTTGAGGCAGGCACTGCGGTCAAGTGGGCTTACAGGTCCAGGGGTTCCATGGACCGGGTATATTCTAAGCGGCCATCGTGACCGTCCAAAGCGGACGTATGGGTTGTTTGGGCCTTGACTCGAGTCGTAACCGTCCGTTTTTGGGGGGAAAAAAAGTGAGAACCCATCATCTTAAGCACACTTCCCTCTGCCAGAGCACGCCACGCAACCAGGTGATGTTCCTACTGATTGCCGTTCCAAGCTACCGTAGCGGCCAATGCCGCAGGGATACTGTCCAGATTTCCAAAGCGAAGCAGATAGCCCTTCTCGCCGAGGCGCAGCTGCCTGGTCGATCAAGCCCCAGGCCCTGGTGCTCCTGAGGGCTGCGGGGACACCCAGGACTACGCTGCTGATGGCAGGTGGCTCCGGGCCTCAGTGCCCTGCCAGTGGGCTCTACTGGGGAATCCGTGCTCTCGCACGCGGGGAGGGGGGGATTCGGTTGCAGGGGGGCCTCCCTACACATGCCTCTTCTTCTGTCACTTTGGCTGCGGCTGAGCCTGGCACTGGGTGCGGTGCATGCTCAGGAGACAGGCTTCTGCGTGTCTCTGGACAGGCCCCGCGCCAGCTGGGACCTGAGCCCCAGCGCAGGTGCACCACCTGCGCTCAGGTTCCTTGGACCGGCCCAGGTCAGCTGAGAGGGAGGAGAACACGGTCCTCACCGCGGAGGGAAGCAAAAGTGCCGACACCTGCCAGCGGGAGAGCCGCATCCAGCAGCCCTGTGGGATCTAAGCCCCCTCTCGCCCCATCCGCTGCCTCCCTCCTCAGCCCCTCCTTTCGGGGCGCCCGGACGGCGCCCGGGGCAGGGGTGGGGGAGGGGCAGGGGCAAGCGCCAGGCCTCCGCGCCGCCGTACGCCGCTCTCTGACGCCCGCAAAGCCGGGACCAAAGCGCAGGCGCCCCGGCCCGCTGGGCCGGCCACGCCCACCGCCGCCCTGGCGCGCAGGCGCCACTCACCCCGCCCCCGGCAGACTCGCCCCAACCCCGCCCCTCCTGGTTGCTCTGGAGACGGTGGCCACTGGCGCGAGGTGCCCAAGCCCGGGAGAGGGAAGACGGTGGTGAGGGATTGGGGGAGGGGGCGGGGAGGCGTTTTCTGCCCTCGGGAGTGGTCCCCGGTGGCAGTGCCGGGACAGATGAGGCCAATAGGCATCCTGCCGAAACCCACCCGATGCACTTCGGGCAGCGCGTCCACTGCCAGGAAAACCTCCAGCGCTGGGGGAAGCGGGCTTCCAAAATGTATACACCGAATGCCACCAGGAGGCCACGGGGACGCGACGGAAGGGGTGGCCGACGTGGGTGGAGCCTGCTGGGTGGGGACTGGGCCAGGAGAGAAGCTCTGCTATGCTGTCCTGGACAGTTGTTCCCTCCCGTCTGTCTGGCGAAAAGCCAAGAGACAGAAGAAGCTCCAGGAACAGGAGAGCGGCTCCCTTGCCCAAAGTCAGAGGCAAAACTTCCACCGCTAGGGGCCACTGTAGGATAGGAATAGTTCCTTCCTCACACTTGCTGGGGGGCAGAGGGCTGAGTTCTAAGGCAGGGGGAGGGGCAGGGCCCCTTGCAGAAGGGGCTGTGGGGGAAGGGACCCCTGGGCCAGATCTGGGGCTGCTGGGAGAGCCCCCTCTCCGTGCCATAGCTCACCTGACCCAGGCCAAGGGTCTGGGTTGGGCCAGGCTGCCAGCCAGACCCGTCTGAAGAGGGGTTTCCTTGCCCACCAAAGTCCCCGAGGCCTCCTCAAGCGGGGGCCTACCTAGGGCCGGCCGGCGTTGCCCTGCAGGTCTCTCCCACGGCCATGGTCACAGACATGCTGTCTCCCATCGCCGTCACCTCCACCTTGTGTCAGGGGAACCCCGGCCTTTCCCACCGGTGACCTGCGGGCTTCGGCCTGGGCTCCCGGCCAGGCCTGCAGAGGCCTGTCTCCCGGAGAGCACAGGCCCAGAGTCTTCCCTCTCCTTGTCAAGGACCTCTCTTTCTCTGCGTTTCTTTGGTGGGACGAGAGGGGCCCCAGAGCACCCCGACGACTCTGAGCAATCAGCCTGCCCTTTCTCCTCTCGCCCACCTTTTTGGGACCGGACGAACGAACGAGCATTTCTCTCGGCTCTGGGGCCGGGGGACGCAAAATGAAACTGCTTACCTATTGGGTGGTGAGACACTTGCGTGGAAATCATTTCTGCTCACTTGAGGCAGGCACTGCGGTCAAGTGGGCTTACAGGTCCAGGGGTTCCATGGACCGGGTATATTCTAAGCGGCCATCGTGACCGTCCAAAGCGGACGTATGGGTTGTTTGGGCCTTGACTCGAGTCGTAACCGTCCGTTTGGGGGGAAAAAAAGTGAGAACCCATCATCTTAAGCACACTTCCCTCTGCCACAGAGCACAGCCCACGCAACCAGGTGATGTTCCTACTGATTGCCGTTCCAAGCTACCGTAGCGGCCAATGCCGCAGGGATACTGTCCAGGTTTCCAAAGCGAAGCAGATAGCCCTTCTCGCCGAGGCGCAGCTGCCTGGTCGATCAAGCCCCAGGCCCTGGTGCTCCTGAGGGCTGCGGGGACACCCAGGACTACGCTGCTGATGGCAGGGTGGCTCCGGGCCTCAGTGCCCTGCCAGTGGGCTCTACTGGGGAATCCGTGCTCTCGCACGCGGGGGAGGGGGGATTCGGTTGCAGGGGGGCCTCCCTACACATGCCTCTTCTTCTGTCACTTTGGCTGCGGCTGAGCCTGGCACTGGGGTGCGTGCATGCTCAGTGAGACAGGCTTCTGCGTGTCTCTGGACAGGCCCCGCGCCAGCTGGGACCTGAGCCCCAGCGCAGGTGCACCACCTGCGCTCAGGTTCCTTGGACCGGCCCAGGTCAGCTGAGAGGGAGGAGAACACGGTCCTCACCGCGCAGGGAAGCAAAAGTGCCGACACCTGCCAGCGGGAGAGCCGCATCCAGCAGCCCTGTGGATCTAAGCCCCCTCTCGCCCCATCCGCTGCCTCCCTCCTCAGCCCCTCCTTTCGGGGCGCCCGGACGGCGCCCGGGGCAGGGGTGGGGGAGGGGCAGGGGCAAGCGCCAGGCCTCCCGCGCCGCCGTACGCCGCTCTCTGACGCCCGCAAAGCCGGACCAAAGCGCAGGCGCCCCGGCCCGCTGGGCCGGCCACGCCCACCGCCGCCCTGGCGCGCAGGCGCCACTCACCCCGCCCCCGGCAGACTCGCCCCGACCCCGCCCCTCCTGGTTGCTCTGGAGACGGTGGCCACTGGCGCGAGGTGCCCAAGCCCGGGAGAGGGAAGACGGTGGTGAGGATTGGGGGAGGGGGCGGGGAGGCGTTTTCTGCCCTCGGGAGTGGTCCCCGGTGGCAGTGCCGGGACAGATGAGGCCAATAGGCATCCTGCCGAAACCCACCCGATGCACTTCGGGCAGCGGGTCCACTGCCAGGAAAACCTCCAGCGCTGGGGGAAGCGGGCTTCCAAAATGTATACACCGAATGCCACCAGGAGGCCACGGGGACGCGACGGAAGGGGTGGCCGACGTGGGTGGAGCCTGCTGGGTGGGGACTGGGCCAGGAGAGAAGCTCTGCTATGCTGTCCTGGACAGTTGTTCCCTCCCGTCTGTCTGGCGAAAAGCCAAGAGACAGAAGAAGCTCCAGGAACAGGAGAGCGGCTCCCTTGCCCAAAGTCAGAGGCAAAACTTCCACCGCTAGGGGCCACTGTAGGATAGGAATAGTTCCTTCCTCACACTTGCTGGGGGGCAGAGGGCTGAGTTTCTAAGGCAGGGGGAGGGGCAGGGCCCTTGCAGAAGGGGCTGTGGGGGAAGGGACCCCTGGGCCAGATCTGGGGCTGCTGGGAGAGCCCCCTCTCCGTGCCATAGCTCACCTGACCCAGGCCAAGGGTCTGGGTTGGGCCAGGCTGCCAGCCAGACCCGTCTGAAGAGGGGTTTCCTTGCCCACCAAAGTCCCCGAGGCCTCCTCAAGCGGGGGCCTACCTAGGGCCGGCCGGCGTTGCCCTGCAGGTCTCTCCCACGGCCATGGTCACAGACATGCTGTCTCCCATCGCCGTCACCTCCACCTTGTGTCAGGGGAACCCCGGCCTTTCCCACCGGTGACCTGCGGGCTTCGGCCTGGGCTCCCGGGCCAGGCCTGCAGAGGCCTGTCTCCCGGAGAGCACAGGCCCAGAGTCTTCCCTCTCCCTTGTCAAGGACCTCTCTTTCTCTGCGTTTCTTTGGTGGACGAGAGGGGCCCCAGAGCACCCCGACGACTCTGAGCAATCAGCCTGCCCTTTCTCCTCTCGCCCACCTTTTTGGGACCGGACGAACGAACGAGCATTTCTCTCGGCTCTGGGGCCGGGGACGCAAAACGAAACTGCTTACCTATTGGGTGGTGAGACACTTGCGTGGAAATCATTTCTGCTCACTTGAGGCAGGCACTGCGGTCAAGTGGGCTTACAGGTCCAGGGGGTTCCATGGACCGGGTATATTCTAAGCGGCCATCGTGACCGTCCAAAGCGGACGTATGGGTTGTCTTGGGCCTTGACTCGAGTCGTAACCGTCCGTTTTGGGGGGAAAAAAAGTGAGAACCCATCATCTTAAGCACACTTCCCTCTGCCAGAGCACGCCACGCAACCAGGTGATGTTCCTACTGATTGCCGTTCCAAGCTACCGTAGCGGCCAATGCCGCAGGGATACTGTCCAGATTTCCAAAGCGAAGCAGATAGCCCTTCTCGCCGAGGCGCAGCTGCCTGGTCGATCAAGCCCCAGGCCCTGGTGCTCCTGAGGGCTGCGGGGACACCCAGGACTACGCTGCTGATGGCAGGTGGCTCCGGGCCTCAGTGCCCTGCCAGTGGGCTCTACTGGGGAATCCGTGCTCTCGCACGCGGGGGAGGGGGGATTCGGTTGCAGGGGGGCCTCCCTACACATGCCTCTTCTTCTGTCACTTTGGCTGCGGCTGAGCCTGGCACTGGTGCGTGCATGCTCAGGAGACAGGCTTCTGCGTGTCTCTGGACAGGCCCCCGCGCCAGCTGGGACCTGAGCCCCAGCGCAGGTGCACCACCTGCGCTCAGGTTCCTTGGACCGGCCCAGGTCAGCTGAGAGGGAGGAGAACACGGTCCTCACCGCGGAGGGAAGCAAAAGTGCCGACACCTGCCAGCGGGAGAGCCGCATCCAGCAGCCCTGTGGGATCTAAGCCCCCTCTCGCCCCATCCGCTGCCTCCCTCCTCAGCCCCTCCTTTCGGGGCGCCCGGACGGCGCCCGGGGCAGGGGTGGGGGAGGGGCAGGGGCAAGCGCCAGGCCTCCCGCGCCGCCGTACGCCGCTCTCTGACGCCCGCAAAGCCGGGACCAAAGCGCAGGCGCCCCGGCCCGCTGGGCCGGCCACGCCCACCGCCGCCCTGGCGCGCAGGCGCCACTCACCCCCGCCCCCGGCAGACTCGCCCCGACCCCCGCCCCTCCTGGTTGCTCTGGAGACGGTGGCCACTGGCGCGAGGTGCCCAAGCCCGGGAGAGGGAAGACGGTGGTGAGGGATTGGGGGAGGGGGCGGGGAGGCGTTTTCTGCCCTCGGGAGTGGTCCCCGGTGGCAGTGCCGGGACAGATGAGGCCAATAGGCATCCTGCCGAAACCCACCCGATGCACTTCGGGCAGCGCGTCCACTGCCAGGAAAACCTCCAGCGCTGGGGAAGCGGGCTTCCAAAATGTATACACCGAATGCCACCAGGAGGCCACGGGACGCGACGGAAGGGGTGGCCGACGTGGGTGGAGCCTGCTGGTGGGGACTGGGCCAGGAGAGAAGCTCTGCTATGCTGTCCTGGACAGTTGTTCCCTCCCGTCTGTCTGGCGAAAAGCCAAGAGACAGAAGAAGCTCCAGGAACAAGAGAGCGGCTCCCTTGCCCAAAGTCAGAGGCAAAAACTTCCACCGCTAGGGGCCACTGTAGGATAGGAATAGTTTCCTTCCTCACACTTGCTGGGGGGCAGAGGGCTGAGTTCTAAGGCAGGGGGAGGGGCAGGGCCCCTTGCAGAAGGGGCTGTGGGGGAAGGGACCCCTGGGCCAGATCTGGGGCTGCTGGGAGAGCCCCTCTCCGTGCCATAGCTCACCTGACCCAGGCCAAGGGTCTGGTTGGGGCCAGGCTGCCAGCCAGACCCGTCTGAAGAGGGGTTTCCTTGCCCACCAAAGTCCCCGAGGCCTCCTCAAGCGGGGGCCTACCTAGGGCCGGCCGGCGTTGCCCTGCAGGTCTCTCCCACGGCCATGGTCACAGACATGCTGTCTCCCATCGCCGTCACCTCCACCTTGTGTCAGGGGAACCCCGGCCTTTCCCACCGGTGACCTGCGGGCTTCGGCCTGGGCTCCCGGCCAGGCCTGCAGAGGCCTGTCTCCCGGAGAGCACAGGCCCAGAGTCTTCCCTCTCCCTTGTCAAGGACCTCTCTTTCTCTGCGTTTCTTTGGTGGGACGAGAGGGGCCCCAGAGCACCCCGACGACTCTGAGCAATCAGCCTGCCCTTTCTCCTCTCGCCCACCTTTTTGGGACCGGACGAACGAACGAGCATTTCTCTTGGCTCTGGGGCCGGGGGACGCAAAACGAAACTGCTTACCTATTGGGTGGTGAGACACTTGCGTGGAAATCATTTCTGCTCACTTGAGGCAGGCACTGCGGTCAAGTGGGCTTACAGGTCCAGGGGTTCCATGGACCGGGTATATTCTAAGCGGCCATCGTGACCGTCCAAAGCGGACGTATGGGTTGTTTGGGGCCTTGACTCGAGTCGTAACCGTCCGTTTTGGGGGGAAAAAAGTGAGAACCCATCATCTTAAGCACACTTCCTCTGCCAGAGCACGCCACGCAACCAGGTGATGTTCCTACTGATTGCCGTTCCAAGCTACCGTAGCGGCCAATGCCGCAGGGATACTGTCCAGATTTCCAAAGCGAAGCAGATAGCCCTTCTCGCCGAGGCGCAGCTGCCTGGTCGATCAAGCCCCAGGCCCTGGTGCTCCTGAGGGCTGCGGGGGACACCCAGGACTACGCTGCTGATGGCAGGTGGCTCCGGGCCTCAGTGCCCTGCCAGTGGGCTCTACTGGGGAATCCGTGCTCTCGCACGCGGGGGAGGGGGGATTCGGTTGCAGGGGGGCCTCCCTACACATGCCTCTTCTTCTGTCACTTTGGCTGCGGCTGAGCCTGGCACTGGGTGCGTGCATGCTCAGGAGACAGGCTTCTGCGTGTCTCTGGACAGGCCCCGCGCCAGCTGGACCTGAGCCCCAGCGCAGGTGCACCACCTGCGCTCAGGTTCCTTGGACCGGCCCAGGTCAGCTGAGAGGGAGGAGAACACGGTCCTCACCGCGGAGGGAAGCAAAAGTGCCGACACCTGCCAGCGGGAGAGCCGCATCCAGCAGCCCTGTGGGATCTAAGCCCCCTCTCGCCCCATCCGCTGCCTCCCTCCTCAGCCCCTCCTTTCGGGGCGCCCGGACGGCGCCCGGGGCAGGGGTGGGGGAGGGGCAGGGGCAAGCGCCAGGCCTCCCGCGCCGCCGTACGCCGCTCTCTGACGCCCGCAAAGCCGGGACCAAAGCGCAGGCGCCCCGGCCCGCTGGGCCGGCCACGCCCACCGCCGCCCTGGCGCGCAGGCGCCACTCACCCCGCCCCCGGCAGACTCGCCCCGACCCCGCCCCTCCTGGTTGCTCTGGAGACGGTGGCCACTGGCGCGAGGTGCCCAAGCCGGGAGAGGGAAGACGGTGGTGAGGGATTGGGGGAGGGGGCGGGGAGGCGTTTTCTGCCCTCGGGAGTGGTCCCCGGTGGCAGTGCCGGGACAGATGAGGCCAATAGGCATCCTGCCGAAACCCACCCGATGCACTTCGGGCAGCGCGTCCACTGCCAGGAAAACCTCCAGCGCTGGGGGAAGCGGGCTTCCAAAATGTATACACCGAATGCCACCAGGAGGCCACGGGGACGCGACGGAAGGGGTGGCCGACGTGGGTGGAGCCTGCTGGGTGGGGACTGGGCCAGGAGAGAAGCTCTGCTATGCTGTCCTGGACAGTTGTTCCCTCCCGTCTGTCTGGCGAAAAGCCAAGAGACAGAAGAAGCTCCCAGGAACAAGAGAGCGGCTCCCTTGCCCAAAGTCAGAGGCAAAACTTCCACCGCTAGGGGCCACTGTAGGATAGGAATAGTTCCTTCCTCACACTTGCTGGGGGGCAGAGGGCTGAGTTCTAAGGCAGGGGGAGGGGCAGGGCCCCTTGCAGAAGGGGCTGTGGGGGAAGGGACCCCTGGGCCAGATCTGGGGCTGCTGGGAGAGCCCCCTCTCCGTGCCATAGCTCACCTGACCCAGGCCAAGGGTCTGGGTTGGGCCAGGCTGCCAGCCAGACCCGTCTGAAGAGGGGTTTCCTTGCCCACCAAAGTCCCCGAGGCCTCCTCAAGCGGGGGCCTACCTAGGGCCGGCCGGCGTTGCCCTGCAGGTCTCTCCCACGGCCATGGTCACAGACATGCTGTCTCCCATCGCCGTCACCTCCACCTTGTGTCAGGGGAACCCCGGCCTTTCCCACCGGTGACCTGCGGGCTTCGGCCTGGGCTCCCGGCCAGGCCTGCAGAGGCCTGTCTCCCGGAGAGCACAGGCCCAGAGTCTTCCCTCTCCCTTGTCAAGGACCTCTCTTTCTCTGCGTTTCTTTGGTGGGACGAGAGGGGCCCCAGAGCACCCCGACGACTCTGAGCAATCAGCCTGCCCTTTCTCCTCTCGCCCACCTTTTTTGGGACCGGACGAACGAACGAGCATTTCTCTCGGCTCTGGGGCCGGGGGACGCAAAACGAAACTGCTTACCTATTGGGTGGTGAGACACTTGCGTGGAAATCATTTCTGCTCACTTGAGGCAGGCACTGCGGTCAAGTGGGCTTACAGGTCCAGGGGTTCCATGGACCGGGTATATTCTAAGCGGCCATCGTGACCGTCCAAAGCGGACGTATGGGTTGTTTGGGCCTTGACTCGAGTCGTAACCGTCCGTTTTGGGGGGAAAAAAAGTGAGAACCCATCATCTTAAGCACACTTCCCTCTGCCAGAGCACGCCACGCAACCAGGTGATGTTCCTACTGATTGCCGTTCCAAGCTACCGTAGCGGCCAATGCCGCAGGGATACTGTCCAGATTTCCAAAGCGAAGCAGATAGCCCTTCTCGCCGAGGCGCAGCTGCCTGGTCGATCAAGCCCCAGGCCCTGGTGCTCCTGAGGGCTGCGGGGACACCCAGGACTACGCTGCTGATGGCAGGTGGCTCCGGGCCTCAGTGCCCTGCCAGTGGGCTCTACTGGGGAATCCGTGCTCTCGCACGCGGGGGAGGGGGGATTCGGTTGCAGGGGGGCCTCCCTACACATGCCTCTTCTTCTGTCACTTTGGCTGCGGCTGAGCCTGGCACTGGGTGCGTGCATGCTCAGGAGACAGGCTTCTGCGTGTCTCTGGACAGGCCCCGCGCCAGCTGGGACCTGAGCCCCAGCGCAGGTGCACCACCTGCGCTCAGGTTCCTTGGACCGGCCCAGGTCAGCTGAGAGGGAGGAGAACACGGTCCTCACCGCGGAGGGAAGCAAAAGTGCCGACACCTGCCAGCGGGAGAGCCGCATCCAGCAGCCCTGTGGGATCTAAGCCCCCTCTCGCCCCATCCGCTGCCTCCCTCCTCAGCCCCTCCTTTCGGGGCGCCCGACGGCGCCCGGGGCAGGGGTGGGGGAGGGGCAGGGGCAAGCGCCAGGCCTCCCGCGCCGCCGTACGCCGCTCTCTGACGCCCGCAAAGCCGGGACCAAAGCGCAGGCGCCCCGGCCCGCTGGGCCGGCCACGCCCACCGCCGCCCTGGCGCGCAGGCGCCACTCACACCCCGCCCCGGCAGACTCGCCCCGACCCCGCCCCTCCTGGTTGCTCTGGAGACGGTGGCCACTGGCGCGAGGTGCCCAAGCCCGGGAGAGGGAAGACGGTGGTGAGGGATTGGGGGAGGGGGCGGGGAGGCGTTTTCTGCCCTCGGGAGTGGTCCCCGGTGGCAGTGCCGGGACAGATGAGGCCAATAGGCATCCTGCCGAAACCCACCCGATGCCCTTCGGGCAGCGCGTCCACTGCCAGGAAAACCTCCAGCGCTGGGGGAAGCGGGCTTCCAAAATGTATACACCGAATGCCACCAGGAGGCCACGGGGACGCGACGGAAGGGGTGGCCGACGTGGGTGGAGCCTGCTGGGTGGGGACTGGGCCAGGAGAGAAGCTCTGCTATGCTGTCCTGGACAGTTGTTCCCTCCGTCTGTCTGGCGAAAAGCCAAGAGACAGAAGAAGCTCCAGGAACAAGAGAGCGGCTCCCTTGCCCAAAGTCAGAGGCAAAACTTCCACCGCTAGGGGCCACTGTAGGATAGGAATAGTTCCTTCCTCACACTTGCTGGGGGGCAGAGGGTCTGAGTTCTAAGGCAGGGGGAGGGGCAGGGCCCCTTGCAGAAGGGGCTGTGGGGGAAGGGACCCCTGGGCCAGATCTGGGGCTGCTGGGAGAGCCCCCTCTCCGTGCCATAGCTCACCTGACCCAGGCCAAGGGTCTGGGTTGGGCCAGGCTGCCAGCCAGACCCGTCTGAAGAGGGGTTTCCTTGCCCACCAAAGTCCCCGAGGCCTCCTCAAGCGGGGGCCTACCTAGGGCCGGCCGGCGTTGCCCTGCAGGTCTCTCCCACGGCCATGGTCACAGACATGCTGTCTCCCATCGCCGTCACCTCCACCTTGTGTCAGGGGAACCCCGGCCTTTCCCACCGGTGACCTGCGGGCTTCGGCCTGGGCTCCCGGCCAGGCCTGCAGAGGCCTGTCTCCCGGAGAGCACAGGCCCAGAGTCTTCCTCTCTCCCTTGTCAAGGACCTCTCTTTCTCTGCGTTTCTTTGGTGGGACGAGAGGGGCCCCAGAGCACCCCGACGACTCTGAGCAATCAGCCTGCCCTTTCTCCTCTCGCCCACCTTTTTGGGACCGGACGAACGAACGAGCATTTCTCTCGGCTCTGGGGCCGGGGACGCAAAACGAAACTGCTTACCTATTGGGTGGTGAGACACTTGCGTGGAAATCATTTCTGCTCACTTGAGGCAGGCACTGCGGTCAAGTGGGCTTTACAGGTCCAGGGTTCCATGGACCGGGTATATTCTAAGCGGCCATCGTGACCGTCCAAAGCGGACGTATGGGTTGTTTGGGCCTTGACTCGAGTCGTAACCGTCCGTTTTGGGGGGAAAAAAAGTGAGAACCCATCATCTTAAGCACACTTCCCTCTGCCAGAGCACGCCACGCAACCAGGTGATGTTCCTACTGATTGCCGTTCCAAGCTACCGTAGCGGCCAATGCCGCAGGGATACTGTCCAGATTTCCAAAGCGAAGCAGATAGCCCTTCTCGCCGAGGCGCAGCTGCCTGGTCGATCAAGCCCCAGGCCCTGGTGCTCCTGAGGGCTGCGGGGACACCCAGGACTACGCTGCTGATGGCAGGTGGCTCCGGGCCTCAGTGCCCTGCCAGTGGGCTCTACTGGGGAATCCGTGCTCTCGCACGCGGGGGAGGGGGGATTCGGTTGCAGGGGGGCCTCCCTACACATGCCTCTTCTTCTGTCACTTTGGCTGCGGCTGAGCCTGGCACTGGGTGCGTGCATGCTCAGGAGACAGGCTTCTGCGTGTCTCTGGACAGGCCCCGCGCCAGCTGGGACCTGAGCCCCAGCGCAGGTGCACCACCTGCGCTCAGGTTCCTTGGACCGGCCCAGGTCAGCTGAGAGGGAGGAGAACACGGTCCTCACCGCGGAGGGAAGCAAAAGTGCCGACACCTGCCAGCGGGAGAGCCGCATCCAGCAGCCCTGTGGGATCTAAGCCCCCTCTCGCCCCATCCGCTGCCTCCCTCCTCAGCCCCTCCTTTCGGGGCGCCCGGACGGCGCCCGGGGCAGGGGTGGGGGAGGGGCAGGGGCAAGCGCCAGGCCTCCCGCGCCGCCGTACGCCGCTCTCTGACGCCCGCAAAGCCGGGACCAAAGCGCAGGCGCCCCGGCCCGCTGGGCCGGCCACGCCCACCGCCGCCCTGGCGCGCAGGCGCCACTCACCCCGCCCCCGGCAGACTCGCCCCAACCCCGCCCCTCCTGGTTGCTCTGGAGACGGTGGCCACTGGCGCGAGGTGCCCAAGCCCGGGAGAGGGAAGACGGTGGTGAGGGATTGGGGGAGGGGGCGGGGAGGCGTTTTCTGCCCTCGGGAGTGGTCCCCGGTGGCAGTGCCGGGACAGATGAGGCCAATAGGCATCCTGCCGAAACCCACCCGATGCCCTTCGGGCAGCGCGTCCACTGCCAGGAAAACCTCCAGCGCTGGGGGAAGCGGGCTTCCAAAATGTATACACCGAATGCCACCAGGAGGCCACGGGGACGCGACGGAAGGGGTGGCCGACGTGGGTGGAGCCTGCTGGGTGGGGACTGGGCCAGGAGAGAAGCTCTGCTATGCTGTCCTGGACAGTTGTTCCCTCCCGTCTGTCTGGCGAAAAGCCAAGAGACAGAAGAAGCTCCAGGAACAAGAGAGCGGCTCCCTTGCCCAAAGTCAGAGGCAAAACTTCCACCGCTAGGGGCCACTGTAGGATAGGAATAGTTCCTTCCTCACACTTGCTGGGGGGCAGAGGGCTGAGTTCTAAGGCAGGGGGAGGGGCAGGGCCCCTTGCAGAAGGGGCTGTGGGGGAAGGGACCCCTGGGCCAGATCTGGGGCTGCTGGGAGAGCCCCCTCTCCGTGCCATAGCTCACCTGACCCAGGCCAAGGGTCTGGGTTGGGCCAGGCTGCCAGCCAGACCCGTCTGAAGAGGGGTTTCCTTGCCCACCAAAGTCCCCGAGGCCTCCTCAAGCGGGGGCCTACCTAGGGCCGGCCGGCGTTGCCCTGCAGGTCTCTCCCACGGCCATGGTCACAGACATGCTGTCTCCCATCGCCGTCACCTCCACCTTGTGTCAGGGGAACCCCGGCCTTTCCCACCGGTGACCTGCGGGCTTCGGCCTGGGCTCCCGGCCAGGCCTGCAGAGGCCTGTCTCCCGGAGAGCACAGGCCCAGAGTCTTCCCTCTCCCTTGTCAAGGACCTCTCTTTCTCTGCGTTTCTTTGGTGGGACGAGAGGGGCCCCAGAGCACCCCGACGACTCTGAGCAATCAGCCTGCCCTTTCTCCTCTCGCCCACCTTTTTGGGACCGGACGAACGAACGAGCATTTCTCTCGGCTCTGGGGCCGGGGGACGCAAAACGAAACTGCTTACCTATTGGGTGGTGAGACACTTGCGTGGAAATCATTTCTGCTCACTTGAGGCAGGCACTGCGGTCAAGTGGGCTTACAGGTCCAGGGGTTCCATGGACCGGGTATATTCTAAGCGGCCATCGTGACCGTCCAAAGCGGACGTATGGGTTGTTTGGGCCTTGACTCGAGTCGTAACCGTCCGTTTTGGGGGGAAAAAAAGTGAGAACCCATCATCTTAAGCACACTTCCCTCTGCCAGAGCACGCCACGCAACCAGGTGATGTTCCTACTGATTGCCGTTCCAAGCTACCGTAGCGGCCAATGCCGCAGGGATACTGTCCAGATTTCCAAAGCGAAGCAGATAGCCCTTCTCGCCGAGGCGCAGCTGCCTGGTCGATCAAGCCCCAGGCCCTGGTGCTCCTGAGGGCTGCGGGGACACCCAGGACTACGCTGCTGATGGCAGGTGGCTCCGGGCCTCAGTGCCCTGCCAGTGGGCTCTACTGGGGAATCCGTGCTCTCGCACGCGGGGGAGGGGGGATTCGGTTGCAGGGGGGCCTCCCTACACATGCCTCTTCTTCTGTCACTTTGGCTGCGGCTGAGCCTGGCACTGGGTGCGTGCATGCTCAGGAGACAGGCTTCTGCGTGTCTCTGGACAGGCCCCGCGCCAGCTGGGACCTGAGCCCCAGCGCAGGTGCACCACCTGCGCTCAGGTTCCTTGGACCGGCCCAGGTCAGCTGAGAGGGAGGAGAACACGGTCCTCACCGCGGAGGGAAGCAAAAGTGCCGACACCTGCCAGCGGGAGAGCCGCATCCAGCAGCCCTGTGGGATCTAAGCCCCCTCTCGCCCCATCCGCTGCCTCCCTCCTCAGCCCCTCCTTTCGGGGCGCCCGGACGGCGCCCGGGGCAGGGGTGGGGGAGGGGCAGGGGCAAGCGCCAGGCCTCCCGCGCCGCCGTACGCCGCTCTCTGACGCCCGCAAAGCCGGGACCAAAGCGCAGGCGCCCCGGCCCGCTGGGCCGGCCACGCCCACCGCCGCCCTGGCGCGCAGGCGCCACTCACCCCGCCCCCGGCAGACTCGCCCCGACCCCGCCCCTCCTGGTTGCTCTGGAGACGGTGGCCACTGGCGCGAGGTGCCCAAGCCCGGGAGAGGGAAGACGGTGGTGAGGGATTGGGGGAGGGGCGGGGAGGCGTTTTCTGCCCTCGGGAGTGGTCCCCGGTGGCAGTGCCGGGACAGATGAGGCCAATAGGCATCCTGCCGAAACCCACCCGATGCCCTTCGGGCAGCGCGTCCACTGCCAGGAAAACCTCCAGCGCTGGGGGAAGCGGGCTTCCAAAATGTATACACCGAATGCCACCAGGAGGCCACGGGGACGCGACGGAAGGGGTGGCCGACGTGGGTGGAGCCTGCTGGGTGGGGACTGGGCCAGGAGAGAAGCTCTGCTATGCTGTCCTGGACAGTTGTTCCCTCCCGTCTGTCTGGCGAAAAGCCAAGAGACAGAAGAAGCTCCAGGAACAAGAGAGCGGCTCCCTTGCCCAAAGTCAGAGGCAAAACTTCCACCGCTAGGGGCCACTGTAGGATAGGAATAGTTCCTTCCTCACACTTGCTGGGGGGCAGAGGGCTGAGTTCTAAGGCAGGGGGAGGGGCAGGGCCCCTTGCAGAAGGGGCTGTGGGGGAAGGGACCCCTGGGCCAGATCTGGGGCTGCTGGGAGAGCCCCCTCTCCGTGCCATAGCTCACCTGACCCAGGCCAAGGGTCTGGGTTGGGCCAGGCTGCCAGCCAGACCCGTCTGAAGAGGGGTTTCCTTGCCCACCAAAGTCCCCGAGGCCTCCTCAAGCGGGGGCCTACCTAGGGCCGGCCGGCGTTGCCCTGCAGGTCTCTCCCACGGCCATGGTCACAGACATGCTGTCTCCCATCGCCGTCACCTCCACCTTGTGTCAGGGGAACCCCGGCCTTTCCCACCGGTGACCTGCGGGCTTCGGCCTGGGCTCCCGGCCAGGCCTGCAGAGGCCTGTCTCCCGGAGAGCACAGGCCCAGAGTCTTCCCTCTCCCTTGTCAAGGACCTCTCTTTCTCTGCGTTTCTTTGGTGGGACGAGAGGGGCCCCAGAGCACCCCGACGACTCTGAGCAATCAGCCTGCCCTTTCTCCTCTCGCCCACCTTTTTGGGACCGGACGAACGAACGAGCATTTCTCTTGGCTCTGGGGCCGGGGGACGCAAAACGAAACTGCTTACCTATTGGGTGGTGAGACACTTGCGTGGAAATCATTTCTGCTCACTTGAGGCAGGCACTGCGGTCAAGTGGGCTTACAGGTCCAGGGGTTCCATGGACCGGGTATATTCTAAGCGGCCATCGTGACCGTCCAAAGCGGACGTATGGGTTGTTTGGGCCTTGACTCGAGTCGTAACCGTCCGTTTTGGGGGGAAAAAAAGTGAGAACCCATCATCTTAAGCACACTTCCCTCTGCCAGAGCACGCCACGCAACCAGGTGATGTTCCTACTGATTGCCGTTCCAAGCTACCGTAGCGGCCAATGCCGCAGGGATACTGTCCAGATTTCCAAAGCGAAGCAGATAGCCCTTCTCGCCGAGGCGCAGCTGCCTGGTCGATCAAGCCCCAGGCCCTGGTGCTCCTGAGGGCTGCGGGGACACCCAGGACTACGCTGCTGATGGCAGGTGGCTCCGGGCCTCAGTGCCCTGCCAGTGGGCTCTACTGGGGAATCCGTGCTCTCGCACGCGGGGGAGGGGGGATTCGGTTGCAGGGGGGCCTCCCTACACATGCCTCTTCTTCTGTCACTTTGGCTGCGGCTGAGCCTGGCACTGGGTGCGTGCATGCTCAGGAGACAGGCTTCTGCGTGTCTCTGGACAGGCCCCGCGCCAGCTGGGACCTGAGCCCCAGCGCAGGTGCACCACCTGCGCTCAGGTTCCTTGGACCGGCCCAGGTCAGCTGAGAGGGAGGAGAACACGGTCCTCACCGCGGAGGGAAGCAAAAGTGCCGACACCTGCCAGCGGGAGAGCCGCATCCAGCAGCCCTGTGGGATCTAAGCCCCCTCTCGCCCCATCCGCTGCCTCCCTCCTCAGCCCCTCCTTTCGGGGCGCCCGGACGGCGCCCGGGGCAGGGGTGGGGGAGGGGCAGGGGCAAGCGCCAGGCCTCCCGCGCCGCCGTACGCCGCTCTCTGACGCCCGCAAAGCCGGGACCAAAGCGCAGGCGCCCCGGCCCGCTGGGCCGGCCACGCCCACCGCCGCCCTGGCGCGCAGGCGCCACTCACCCCGCCCCCGGCAGACTCGCCCCGACCCCGCCCCTCCTGGTTGCTCTGGAGACGGTGGCCACTGGCGCGAGGTGCCCAAGCCCGGGAGAGGGAAGACGGTGGTGAGGGATTGGGGGAGGGGCGGGGAGGCGTTTTCTGCCCTCGGGAGTGGTCCCCGGTGGCAGTGCCGGGACAGATGAGGCCAATAGGCATCCTGCCGAAACCCACCCGATGCCCTTCGGGCAGCGCGTCCACTGCCAGGAAAACCTCCAGCGCTGGGGGAAGCGGGCTTCCAAAATGTATACACCGAATGCCACCAGGAGGCCACGGGGACGCGACGGAAGGGGTGGCCGACGTGGGTGGAGCCTGCTGGGTGGGGACTGGGCCAGGAGAGAAGCTCTGCTATGCTGTCCTGGACAGTTGTTCCCTCCCGTCTGTCTGGCGAAAAGCCAAGAGACAGAAGAAGCTCCAGGAACAAGAGAGCGGCTCCCTTGCCCAAAGTCAGAGGCAAAACTTCCACCGCTAGGGGCCACTGTAGGATAGGAATAGTTCCTTCCTCACACTTGCTGGGGGGCAGAGGGCTGAGTTCTAAGGCAGGGGGAGGGGCAGGGCCCCTTGCAGAAGGGGCTGTGGGGGAAGGGACCCCTGGGCCAGATCTGGGGCTGCTGGGAGAGCCCCCTCTCCGTGCCATAGCTCACCTGACCCAGGCCAAGGGTCTGGGTTGGGCCAGGCTGCCAGCCAGACCCGTCTGAAGAGGGGTTTCCTTGCCCACCAAAGTCCCCGAGGCCTCCTCAAGCGGGGGCCTACCTAGGGCCGGCCGGCGTTGCCCTGCAGGTCTCTCCCACGGCCATGGTCACAGACATGCTGTCTCCCATCGCCGTCACCTCCACCTTGTGTCAGGGGAACCCCGGCCTTTCCCACCGGTGACCTGCGGGCTTCGGCCTGGGCTCCCGGCCAGGCCTGCAGAGGCCTGTCTCCCGGAGAGCACAGGCCCAGAGTCTTCCCTCTCCCTTGTCAAGGACCTCTCTTTCTCTGCGTTTCTTTGGTGGGACGAGAGGGGCCCCAGAGCACCCCGACGACTCTGAGCAATCAGCCTGCCCTTTCTCCTCTCGCCCACCTTTTTGGGACCGGACGAACGAACGAGCATTTCTCTCGGCTCTGGGGCCGGGGGACGCAAAACGAAACTGCTTACCTATTGGGTGGTGAGACACTTGCGTGGAAATCATTTCTGCTCACTTGAGGCAGGCACTGCGGTCAAGTGGGCTTACAGGTCCAGGGGTTCCATGGACCGGGTATATTCTAAGCGGCCATCGTGACCGTCCAAAGCGGACGTATGGGTTGTTTGGGCCTTGACTCGAGTCGTAACCGTCCGTTTTGGGGGGAAAAAAAGTGAGAACCCATCATCTTAAGCACACTTCCCTCTGCCAGAGCACGCCACGCAACCAGGTGATGTTCCTACTGATTGCCGTTCCAAGCTACCGTAGCGGCCAATGCCGCAGGGATACTGTCCAGATTTCCAAAGCGAAGCAGATAGCCCTTCTCGCCGAGGCGCAGCTGCCTGGTCGATCAAGCCCCAGGCCCTGGTGCTCCTGAGGGCTGCGGGGACACCCAGGACTACGCTGCTGATGGCAGGTGGCTCCGGGCCTCAGTGCCCTGCCAGTGGGCTCTACTGGGGAATCCGTGCTCTCGCACGCGGGGGAGGGGGGATTCGGTTGCAGGGGGGCCTCCCTACACATGCCTCTTCTTCTGTCACTTTGGCTGCGGCTGAGCCTGGCACTGGGTGCGTGCATGCTCAGGAGACAGGCTTCTGCGTGTCTCTGGACAGGCCCCGCGCCAGCTGGGACCTGAGCCCCAGCGCAGGTGCACCACCTGCGCTCAGGTTCCTTGGACCGGCCCAGGTCAGCTGAGAGGGAGGAGAACACGGTCCTCACCGCGGAGGGAAGCAAAAGTGCCGACACCTGCCAGCGGGAGAGCCGCATCCAGCAGCCCTGTGGGATCTAAGCCCCCTCTCGCCCCATCCGCTGCCTCCCTCCTCAGCCCCTCCTTTCGGGGCGCCCGGACGGCGCCCGGGGCAGGGGTGGGGGAGGGGCAGGGGCAAGCGCCAGGCCTCCCGCGCCGCCGTACGCCGCTCTCTGACGCCCGCAAAGCCGGGACCAAAGCGCAGGCGCCCCGGCCCGCTGGGCCGGCCACGCCCACCGCCGCCCTGGCGCGCAGGCGCCACTCACCCCGCCCCCGGCAGACTCGCCCCAACCCCGCCCCTCCTGGTTGCTCTGGAGACGGTGGCCACTGGCGCGAGGTGCCCAAGCCCGGGAGAGGGAAGACGGTGGTGAGGGATTGGGGGAGGGGGCGGGGAGGCGTTTTCTGCCCTCGGGAGTGGTCCCCGGTGGCAGTGCCGGGACAGATGAGGCCAATAGGCATCCTGCCGAAACCCACCCGATGCCCTTCGGGCAGCGCGTCCACTGCCAGGAAAACCTCCAGCGCTGGGGGAAGCGGGCTTCCAAAATGTATACACCGAATGCCACCAGGAGGCCACGGGGACGCGACGGAAGGGGTGGCCGACGTGGGTGGAGCCTGCTGGGTGGGGACTGGGCCAGGAGAGAAGCTCTGCTATGCTGTCCTGGACAGTTGTTCCCTCCCGTCTGTCTGGCGAAAAGCCAAGAGACAGAAGAAGCTCCAGGAACAAGAGAGCGGCTCCCTTGCCCAAAGTCAGAGGCAAAACTTCCACCGCTAGGGGCCACTGTAGGATAGGAATAGTTCCTTCCTCACACTTGCTGGGGGGCAGAGGGCTGAGTTCTAAGGCAGGGGGAGGGGCAGGGCCCCTTGCAGAAGGGGCTGTGGGGGAAGGGACCCCTGGGCCAGATCTGGGGCTGCTGGGAGAGCCCCCTCTCCGTGCCATAGCTCACCTGACCCAGGCCAAGGGTCTGGGTTGGGCCAGGCTGCCAGCCAGACCCGTCTGAAGAGGGGTTTCCTTGCCCACCAAAGTCCCCGAGGCCTCCTCAAGCGGGGGCCTACCTAGGGCCGGCCGGCGTTGCCCTGCAGGTCTCTCCCACGGCCATGGTCACAGACATGCTGTCTCCCATCGCCGTCACCTCCACCTTGTGTCAGGGGAACCCCGGCCTTTCCCACCGGTGACCTGCGGGCTTCGGCCTGGGCTCCCGGCCAGGCCTGCAGAGGCCTGTCTCCCGGAGAGCACAGGCCCAGAGTCTTCCCTCTCCCTTGTCAAGGACCTCTCTTTCTCTGCGTTTCTTTGGTGGGACGAGAGGGGCCCCAGAGCACCCCGACGACTCTGAGCAATCAGCCTGCCCTTTCTCCTCTCGCCCACCTTTTTGGGACCGGACGAACGAACGAGCATTTCTCTCGGCTCTGGGGCCGGGGGACGCAAAACGAAACTGCTTACCTATTGGGTGGTGAGACACTTGCGTGGAAATCATTTCTGCTCACTTGAGGCAGGCACTGCGGTCAAGTGGGCTTACAGGTCCAGGGGTTCCATGGACCGGGTATATTCTAAGCGGCCATCGTGACCGTCCAAAGCGGACGTATGGGTTGTTTGGGCCTTGACTCGAGTCGTAACCGTCCGTTTTGGGGGGAAAAAAAGTGAGAACCCATCATCTTAAGCACACTTCCCTCTGCCAGAGCACGCCACGCAACCAGGTGATGTTCCTACTGATTGCCGTTCCAAGCTACCGTAGCGGCCAATGCCGCAGGGATACTGTCCAGATTTCCAAAGCGAAGCAGATAGCCCTTCTCGCCGAGGCGCAGCTGCCTGGTCGATCAAGCCCCAGGCCCTGGTGCTCCTGAGGGCTGCGGGGACACCCAGGACTACGCTGCTGATGGCAGGTGGCTCCGGGCCTCAGTGCCCTGCCAGTGGGCTCTACTGGGGAATCCGTGCTCTCGCACGCGGGGGAGGGGGGATTCGGTTGCAGGGGGGCCTCCCTACACATGCCTCTTCTTCTGTCACTTTGGCTGCGGCTGAGCCTGGCACTGGGTGCGTGCATGCTCAGGAGACAGGCTTCTGCGTGTCTCTGGACAGGCCCCGCGCCAGCTGGGACCTGAGCCCCAGCGCAGGTGCACCACCTGCGCTCAGGTTCCTTGGACCGGCCCAGGTCAGCTGAGAGGGAGGAGAACACGGTCCTCACCGCGGAGGGAAGCAAAAGTGCCGACACCTGCCAGCGGGAGAGCCGCATCCAGCAGCCCTGTGGGATCTAAGCCCCCTCTCGCCCCATCCGCTGCCTCCCTCCTCAGCCCCTCCTTTCGGGGCGCCCGGACGGCGCCCGGGGCAGGGGTGGGGGAGGGGCAGGGGCAAGCGCCAGGCCTCCCGCGCCGCCGTACGCCGCTCTCTGACGCCCGCAAAGCCGGGACCAAAGCGCAGGCGCCCCGGCCCGCTGGGCCGGCCACGCCCACCGCCGCCCTGGCGCGCAGGCGCCACTCACCCCGCCCCCGGCAGACTCGCCCCGACCCCGCCCCTCCTGGTTGCTCTGGAGACGGTGGCCACTGGCGCGAGGTGCCCAAGCCCGGGAGAGGGAAGACGGTGGTGAGGGATTGGGGGAGGGGGCGGGGAGGCGTTTTCTGCCCTCGGGAGTGGTCCCCGGTGGCAGTGCCGGGACAGATGAGGCCAATAGGCATCCTGCCGAAACCCACCCGATGCCCTTCGGGCAGCGCGTCCACTGCCAGGAAAACCTCCAGCGCTGGGGGAAGCGGGCTTCCAAAATGTATACACCGAATGCCACCAGGAGGCCACGGGGACGCGACGGAAGGGGTGGCCGACGTGGGTGGAGCCTGCTGGGTGGGGACTGGGCCAGGAGAGAAGCTCTGCTATGCTGTCCTGGACAGTTGTTCCCTCCCGTCTGTCTGGCGAAAAGCCAAGAGACAGAAGAAGCTCCAGGAACAAGAGAGCGGCTCCCTTGCCCAAAGTCAGAGGCAAAACTTCCACCGCTAGGGGCCACTGTAGGATAGGAATAGTTCCTTCCTCACACTTGCTGGGGGGCAGAGGGCTGAGTTCTAAGGCAGGGGGAGGGGCAGGGCCCCTTGCAGAAGGGGCTGTGGGGGAAGGGACCCCTGGGCCAGATCTGGGGCTGCTGGGAGAGCCCCCTCTCCGTGCCATAGCTCACCTGACCCAGGCCAAGGGTCTGGGTTGGGCCAGGCTGCCAGCCAGACCCGTCTGAAGAGGGGTTTCCTTGCCCACCAAAGTCCCCGAGGCCTCCTCAAGCGGGGGCCTACCTAGGGCCGGCCGGCGTTGCCCTGCAGGTCTCTCCCACGGCCATGGTCACAGACATGCTGTCTCCCATCGCCGTCACCTCCACCTTGTGTCAGGGGAACCCCGGCCTTTCCCACCGGTGACCTGCGGGCTTCGGCCTGGGCTCCCGGCCAGGCCTGCAGAGGCCTGTCTCCCGGAGAGCACAGGCCCAGAGTCTTCCCTCTCCCTTGTCAAGGACCTCTCTTTCTCTGCGTTTCTTTGGTGGGACGAGAGGGGCCCCAGAGCACCCCGACGACTCTGAGCAATCAGCCTGCCCTTTCTCCTCTCGCCCACCTTTTTGGGACCGGACGAACGAACGAGCATTTCTCTTGGCTCTGGGGCCGGGGGACGCAAAACGAAACTGCTTACCTATTGGGTGGTGAGACACTTGCGTGGAAATCATTTCTGCTCACTTGAGGCAGGCACTGCGGTCAAGTGGGCTTACAGGTCCAGGGGTTCCATGGACCGGGTATATTCTAAGCGGCCATCGTGACCGTCCAAAGCGGACGTATGGGTTGTTTGGGCCTTGACTCGAGTCGTAACCGTCCGTTTTGGGGGGAAAAAAAGTGAGAACCCATCATCTTAAGCACACTTCCCTCTGCCAGAGCACGCCACGCAACCAGGTGATGTTCCTACTGATTGCCGTTCCAAGCTACCGTAGCGGCCAATGCCGCAGGGATACTGTCCAGATTTCCAAAGCGAAGCAGATAGCCCTTCTCGCCGAGGCGCAGCTGCCTGGTCGATCAAGCCCCAGGCCCTGGTGCTCCTGAGGGCTGCGGGGACACCCAGGACTACGCTGCTGATGGCAGGTGGCTCCGGGCCTCAGTGCCCTGCCAGTGGGCTCTACTGGGGAATCCGTGCTCTCGCACGCGGGGGAGGGGGGATTCGGTTGCAGGGGGGCCTCCCTACACATGCCTCTTCTTCTGTCACTTTGGCTGCGGCTGAGCCTGGCACTGGGTGCGTGCATGCTCAGGAGACAGGCTTCTGCGTGTCTCTGGACAGGCCCCGCGCCAGCTGGGACCTGAGCCCCAGCGCAGGTGCACCACCTGCGCTCAGGTTCCTTGGACCGGCCCAGGTCAGCTGAGAGGGAGGAGAACACGGTCCTCACCGCGGAGGGAAGCAAAAGTGCCGACACCTGCCAGCGGGAGAGCCGCATCCAGCAGCCCTGTGGGATCTAAGCCCCCTCTCGCCCCATCCGCTGCCTCCCTCCTCAGCCCCTCCTTTCGGGGCGCCCGGACGGCGCCCGGGGCAGGGGTGGGGGAGGGGCAGGGGCAAGCGCCAGGCCTCCCGCGCCGCCGTACGCCGCTCTCTGACGCCCGCAAAGCCGGGACCAAAGCGCAGGCGCCCCGGCCCGCTGGGCCGGCCACGCCCACCGCCGCCCTGGCGCGCAGGCGCCACTCACCCCGCCCCCGGCAGACTCGCCCCAACCCCGCCCCTCCTGGTTGCTCTGGAGACGGTGGCCACTGGCGCGAGGTGCCCAAGCCCGGGAGAGGGAAGACGGTGGTGAGGGATTGGGGGAGGGGGCGGGGAGGCGTTTTCTGCCCTCGGGAGTGGTCCCCGGTGGCAGTGCCGGGACAGATGAGGCCAATAGGCATCCTGCCGAAACCCACCCGATGCCCTTCGGGCAGCGCGTCCACTGCCAGGAAAACCTCCAGCGCTGGGGGAAGCGGGCTTCCAAAATGTATACACCGAATGCCACCAGGAGGCCACGGGGACGCGACGGAAGGGGTGGCCGACGTGGGTGGAGCCTGCTGGGTGGGGACTGGGCCAGGAGAGAAGCTCTGCTATGCTGTCCTGGACAGTTGTTCCCTCCCGTCTGTCTGGCGAAAAGCCAAGAGACAGAAGAAGCTCCAGGAACAAGAGAGCGGCTCCCTTGCCCAAAGTCAGAGGCAAAACTTCCACCGCTAGGGGCCACTGTAGGATAGGAATAGTTCCTTCCTCACACTTGCTGGGGGGCAGAGGGCTGAGTTCTAAGGCAGGGGGAGGGGCAGGGCCCCTTGCAGAAGGGGCTGTGGGGGAAGGGACCCCTGGGCCAGATCTGGGGCTGCTGGGAGAGCCCCCTCTCCGTGCCATAGCTCACCTGACCCAGGCCAAGGGTCTGGGTTGGGCCAGGCTGCCAGCCAGACCCGTCTGAAGAGGGGTTTCCTTGCCCACCAAAGTCCCCGAGGCCTCCTCAAGCGGGGGCCTACCTAGGGCCGGCCGGCGTTGCCCTGCAGGTCTCTCCCACGGCCATGGTCACAGACATGCTGTCTCCCATCGCCGTCACCTCCACCTTGTGTCAGGGGAACCCCGGCCTTTCCCACCGGTGACCTGCGGGCTTCGGCCTGGGCTCCCGGCCAGGCCTGCAGAGGCCTGTCTCCCGGAGAGCACAGGCCCAGAGTCTTCCCTCTCCCTTGTCAAGGACCTCTCTTTCTCTGCGTTTCTTTGGTGGGACGAGAGGGGCCCCAGAGCACCCCGACGACTCTGAGCAATCAGCCTGCCCTTTCTCCTCTCGCCCACCTTTTTGGGACCGGACGAACGAACGAGCATTTCTCTCGGCTCTGGGGCCGGGGGACGCAAAACGAAACTGCTTACCTATTGGGTGGTGAGACACTTGCGTGGAAATCATTTCTGCTCACTTGAGGCAGGCACTGCGGTCAAGTGGGCTTACAGGTCCAGGGGTTCCATGGACCGGGTATATTCTAAGCGGCCATCGTGACCGTCCAAAGCGGACGTATGGGTTGTTTGGGCCTTGACTCGAGTCGTAACCGTCCGTTTTGGGGGGAAAAAAAGTGAGAACCCATCATCTTAAGCACACTTCCCTCTGCCAGAGCACGCCACGCAACCAGGTGATGTTCCTACTGATTGCCGTTCCAAGCTACCGTAGCGGCCAATGCCGCAGGGATACTGTCCAGATTTCCAAAGCGAAGCAGATAGCCCTTCTCGCCGAGGCGCAGCTGCCTGGTCGATCAAGCCCCAGGCCCTGGTGCTCCTGAGGGCTGCGGGGACACCCAGGACTACGCTGCTGATGGCAGGTGGCTCCGGGCCTCAGTGCCCTGCCAGTGGGCTCTACTGGGGAATCCGTGCTCTCGCACGCGGGGGAGGGGGGATTCGGTTGCAGGGGGGCCTCCCTACACATGCCTCTTCTTCTGTCACTTTGGCTGCGGCTGAGCCTGGCACTGGGTGCGTGCATGCTCAGGAGACAGGCTTCTGCGTGTCTCTGGACAGGCCCCGCGCCAGCTGGGACCTGAGCCCCAGCGCAGGTGCACCACCTGCGCTCAGGTTCCTTGGACCGGCCCAGGTCAGCTGAGAGGGAGGAGAACACGGTCCTCACCGCGGAGGGAAGCAAAAGTGCCGACACCTGCCAGCGGGAGAGCCGCATCCAGCAGCCCTGTGGGATCTAAGCCCCCTCTCGCCCCATCCGCTGCCTCCCTCCTCAGCCCCTCCTTTCGGGGCGCCCGGACGGCGCCCGGGGCAGGGGTGGGGGAGGGGCAGGGGCAAGCGCCAGGCCTCCCGCGCCGCCGTACGCCGCTCTCTGACGCCCGCAAAGCCGGGACCAAAGCGCAGGCGCCCCGGCCCGCTGGGCCGGCCACGCCCACCGCCGCCCTGGCGCGCAGGCGCCACTCACCCCGCCCCCGGCAGACTCGCCCCAACCCCGCCCCTCCTGGTTGCTCTGGAGACGGTGGCCACTGGCGCGAGGTGCCCAAGCCCGGGAGAGGGAAGACGGTGGTGAGGGATTGGGGGAGGGGGCGGGGAGGCGTTTTCTGCCCTCGGGAGTGGTCCCCGGTGGCAGTGCCGGGACAGATGAGGCCAATAGGCATCCTGCCGAAACCCACCCGATGCCCTTCGGGCAGCGCGTCCACTGCCAGGAAAACCTCCAGCGCTGGGGGAAGCGGGCTTCCAAAATGTATACACCGAATGCCACCAGGAGGCCACGGGGACGCGACGGAAGGGGTGGCCGACGTGGGTGGAGCCTGCTGGGTGGGGACTGGGCCAGGAGAGAAGCTCTGCTATGCTGTCCTGGACAGTTGTTCCCTCCCGTCTGTCTGGCGAAAAGCCAAGAGACAGAAGAAGCTCCAGGAACAAGAGAGCGGCTCCCTTGCCCAAAGTCAGAGGCAAAACTTCCACCGCTAGGGGCCACTGTAGGATAGGAATAGTTCCTTCCTCACACTTGCTGGGGGGCAGAGGGCTGAGTTCTAAGGCAGGGGGAGGGGCAGGGCCCCTTGCAGAAGGGGCTGTGGGGGAAGGGACCCCTGGGCCAGATCTGGGGCTGCTGGGAGAGCCCCCTCTCCGTGCCATAGCTCACCTGACCCAGGCCAAGGGTCTGGGTTGGGCCAGGCTGCCAGCCAGACCCGTCTGAAGAGGGGTTTCCTTGCCCACCAAAGTCCCCGAGGCCTCCTCAAGCGGGGGCCTACCTAGGGCCGGCCGGCGTTGCCCTGCAGGTCTCTCCCACGGCCATGGTCACAGACATGCTGTCTCCCATCGCCGTCACCTCCACCTTGTGTCAGGGGAACCCCGGCCTTTCCCACCGGTGACCTGCGGGCTTCGGCCTGGGCTCCCGGCCAGGCCTGCAGAGGCCTGTCTCCCGGAGAGCACAGGCCCAGAGTCTTCCCTCTCCCTTGTCAAGGACCTCTCTTTCTCTGCGTTTCTTTGGTGGGACGAGAGGGGCCCCAGAGCACCCCGACGACTCTGAGCAATCAGCCTGCCCTTTCTCCTCTCGCCCACCTTTTTGGGACCGGACGAACGAACGAGCATTTCTCTTGGCTCTGGGGCCGGGGGACGCAAAACGAAACTGCTTACCTATTGGGTGGTGAGACACTTGCGTGGAAATCATTTCTGCTCACTTGAGGCAGGCACTGCGGTCAAGTGGGCTTACAGGTCCAGGGGTTCCATGGACCGGGTATATTCTAAGCGGCCATCGTGACCGTCCAAAGCGGACGTATGGGTTGTTTGGGCCTTGACTCGAGTCGTAACCGTCCGTTTTGGGGGGAAAAAAAGTGAGAACCCATCATCTTAAGCACACTTCCCTCTGCCAGAGCACGCCACGCAACCAGGTGATGTTCCTACTGATTGCCGTTCCAAGCTACCGTAGCGGCCAATGCCGCAGGGATACTGTCCAGATTTCCAAAGCGAAGCAGATAGCCCTTCTCGCCGAGGCGCAGCTGCCTGGTCGATCAAGCCCCAGGCCCTGGTGCTCCTGAGGGCTGCGGGGACACCCAGGACTACGCTGCTGATGGCAGGTGGCTCCGGGCCTCAGTGCCCTGCCAGTGGGCTCTACTGGGGAATCCGTGCTCTCGCACGCGGGGGAGGGGGGATTCGGTTGCAGGGGGGCCTCCCTACACATGCCTCTTCTTCTGTCACTTTGGCTGCGGCTGAGCCTGGCACTGGGTGCGTGCATGCTCAGGAGACAGGCTTCTGCGTGTCTCTGGACAGGCCCCGCGCCAGCTGGGACCTGAGCCCCAGCGCAGGTGCACCACCTGCGCTCAGGTTCCTTGGACCGGCCCAGGTCAGCTGAGAGGGAGGAGAACACGGTCCTCACCGCGGAGGGAAGCAAAAGTGCCGACACCTGCCAGCGGGAGAGCCGCATCCAGCAGCCCTGTGGGATCTAAGCCCCCTCTCGCCCCATCCGCTGCCTCCCTCCTCAGCCCCTCCTTTCGGGGCGCCCGGACGGCGCCCGGGGCAGGGGTGGGGGAGGGGCAGGGGCAAGCGCCAGGCCTCCCGCGCCGCCGTACGCCGCTCTCTGACGCCCGCAAAGCCGGGACCAAAGCGCAGGCGCCCCGGCCCGCTGGGCCGGCCACGCCCACCGCCGCCCTGGCGCGCAGGCGCCACTCACCCCGCCCCCGGCAGACTCGCCCCGACCCCGCCCCTCCTGGTTGCTCTGGAGACGGTGGCCACTGGCGCGAGGTGCCCAAGCCCGGGAGAGGGAAGACGGTGGTGAGGGATTGGGGGAGGGGCGGGGAGGCGTTTTCTGCCCTCGGGAGTGGTCCCCGGTGGCAGTGCCGGGACAGATGAGGCCAATAGGCATCCTGCCGAAACCCACCCGATGCCCTTCGGGCAGCGCGTCCACTGCCAGGAAAACCTCCAGCGCTGGGGGAAGCGGGCTTCCAAAATGTATACACCGAATGCCACCAGGAGGCCACGGGGACGCGACGGAAGGGGTGGCCGACGTGGGTGGAGCCTGCTGGGTGGGGACTGGGCCAGGAGAGAAGCTCTGCTATGCTGTCCTGGACAGTTGTTCCCTCCCGTCTGTCTGGCGAAAAGCCAAGAGACAGAAGAAGCTCCAGGAACAAGAGAGCGGCTCCCTTGCCCAAAGTCAGAGGCAAAACTTCCACCGCTAGGGGCCACTGTAGGATAGGAATAGTTCCTTCCTCACACTTGCTGGGGGGCAGAGGGCTGAGTTCTAAGGCAGGGGGAGGGGCAGGGCCCCTTGCAGAAGGGGCTGTGGGGGAAGGGACCCCTGGGCCAGATCTGGGGCTGCTGGGAGAGCCCCCTCTCCGTGCCATAGCTCACCTGACCCAGGCCAAGGGTCTGGGTTGGGCCAGGCTGCCAGCCAGACCCGTCTGAAGAGGGGTTTCCTTGCCCACCAAAGTCCCCGAGGCCTCCTCAAGCGGGGGCCTACCTAGGGCCGGCCGGCGTTGCCCTGCAGGTCTCTCCCACGGCCATGGTCACAGACATGCTGTCTCCCATCGCCGTCACCTCCACCTTGTGTCAGGGGAACCCCGGCCTTTCCCACCGGTGACCTGCGGGCTTCGGCCTGGGCTCCCGGCCAGGCCTGCAGAGGCCTGTCTCCCGGAGAGCACAGGCCCAGAGTCTTCCCTCTCCCTTGTCAAGGACCTCTCTTTCTCTGCGTTTCTTTGGTGGGACGAGAGGGGCCCCAGAGCACCCCGACGACTCTGAGCAATCAGCCTGCCCTTTCTCCTCTCGCCCACCTTTTTGGGACCGGACGAACGAACGAGCATTTCTCTCGGCTCTGGGGCCGGGGGACGCAAAACGAAACTGCTTACCTATTGGGTGGTGAGACACTTGCGTGGAAATCATTTCTGCTCACTTGAGGCAGGCACTGCGGTCAAGTGGGCTTACAGGTCCAGGGGTTCCATGGACCGGGTATATTCTAAGCGGCCATCGTGACCGTCCAAAGCGGACGTATGGGTTGTTTGGGCCTTGACTCGAGTCGTAACCGTCCGTTTTGGGGGGAAAAAAAGTGAGAACCCATCATCTTAAGCACACTTCCCTCTGCCAGAGCACGCCACGCAACCAGGTGATGTTCCTACTGATTGCCGTTCCAAGCTACCGTAGCGGCCAATGCCGCAGGGATACTGTCCAGATTTCCAAAGCGAAGCAGATAGCCCTTCTCGCCGAGGCGCAGCTGCCTGGTCGATCAAGCCCCAGGCCCTGGTGCTCCTGAGGGCTGCGGGGACACCCAGGACTACGCTGCTGATGGCAGGTGGCTCCGGGCCTCAGTGCCCTGCCAGTGGGCTCTACTGGGGAATCCGTGCTCTCGCACGCGGGGGAGGGGGGATTCGGTTGCAGGGGGGCCTCCCTACACATGCCTCTTCTTCTGTCACTTTGGCTGCGGCTGAGCCTGGCACTGGGTGCGTGCATGCTCAGGAGACAGGCTTCTGCGTGTCTCTGGACAGGCCCCGCGCCAGCTGGGACCTGAGCCCCAGCGCAGGTGCACCACCTGCGCTCAGGTTCCTTGGACCGGCCCAGGTCAGCTGAGAGGGAGGAGAACACGGTCCTCACCGCGGAGGGAAGCAAAAGTGCCGACACCTGCCAGCGGGAGAGCCGCATCCAGCAGCCCTGTGGGATCTAAGCCCCCTCTCGCCCCATCCGCTGCCTCCCTCCTCAGCCCCTCCTTTCGGGGCGCCCGGACGGCGCCCGGGGCAGGGGTGGGGGAGGGGCAGGGGCAAGCGCCAGGCCTCCCGCGCCGCCGTACGCCGCTCTCTGACGCCCGCAAAGCCGGGACCAAAGCGCAGGCGCCCCGGCCCCCTGGGCCGGCCACGCCCACCGCCGCCCTGGCGCGCAGGCGCCACTCACCCCGCCCCCGGCAGACTCGCCCCAACCCCGCCCCTCCTGGTTGCTCTGGAGACGGTGGCCACTGGCGCGAGGTGCCCAAGCCCGGGAGAGGGAAGACGGTGGTGAGGGATTGGGGGAGGGGGCGGGGAGGCGTTTTCTGCCCTCGGGAGTGGTCCCCGGTGGCAGTGCCGGGACAGATGAGGCCAATAGGCATCCTGCCGAAACCCACCCGATGCCCTTCGGGCAGCGCGTCCACTGCCAGGAAAACCTCCAGCGCTGGGGGAAGCGGGCTTCCAAAATGTATACACCGAATGCCACCAGGAGGCCACGGGGACGCGACGGAAGGGGTGGCCGACGTGGGTGGAGCCTGCTGGGTGGGGACTGGGCCAGGAGAGAAGCTCTGCTATGCTGTCCTGGACAGTTGTTCCCTCCCGTCTGTCTGGCGAAAAGCCAAGAGACAGAAGAAGCTCCAGGAACAAGAGAGCGGCTCCCTTGCCCAAAGTCAGAGGCAAAACTTCCACCGCTAGGGGCCACTGTAGGATAGGAATAGTTCCTTCCTCACACTTGCTGGGGGGCAGAGGGCTGAGTTCTAAGGCAGGGGGAAGGGCAGGGCCCCTTGCAGAAGGGGCTGTGGGGGAAGGGACCCCTGGGCCAGATCTGGGGCTGCTGGGAGAGCCCCCTCTCCGTGCCATAGCTCACCTGACCCAGGCCAAGGGTCTGGGTTGGGCCAGGCTGCCAGCCAGACCCGTCTGAAGAGGGGTTTCCTTGCCCACCAAAGTCCCCGAGGCCTCCTCAAGCGGGGGCCTACCTAGGGCCGGCCGGCGTTGCCCTGCAGGTCTCTCCCACGGCCATGGTCACAGACATGCTGTCTCCCATCGCCGTCACCTCCACCTTGTGTCAGGGGAACCCCGGCCTTTCCCACCGGTGACCTGCGGGCTTCGGCCTGGGCTCCCGGCCAGGCCTGCAGAGGCCTGTCTCCCGGAGAGCACAGGCCCAGAGTCTTCCCTCTCCCTTGTCAAGGACCTCTCTTTCTCTGCGTTTCTTTGGTGGGACGAGAGGGGCCCCAGAGCACCCCGACGACTCTGAGCAATCAGCCTGCCCTTTCTCCTCTCGCCCACCTTTTTGGGACCGGACGAACGAACGAGCATTTCTCTCGGCTCTGGGGCCGGGGGACGCAAAACGAAACTGCTTACCTATTGGGTGGTGAGACACTTGCGTGGAAATCATTTCTGCTCACTTGAGGCAGGCACTGCGGTCAAGTGGGCTTACAGGTCCAGGGGTTCCATGGACCGGGTATATTCTAAGCGGCCATCGTGACCGTCCAAAGCGGACGTATGGGTTGTTTGGGCCTTGACTCGAGTCGTAACCGTCCGTTTTGGGGGGAAAAAAAGTGAGAACCCATCATCTTAAGCACACTTCCCTCTGCCAGAGCACGCCACGCAACCAGGTGATGTTCCTACTGATTGCCGTTCCAAGCTACCGTAGCGGCCAATGCCGCAGGGATACTGTCCAGATTTCCAAAGCGAAGCAGATAGCCCTTCTCGCCGAGGCGCAGCTGCCTGGTCGATCAAGCCCCAGGCCCTGGTGCTCCTGAGGGCTGCGGGGACACCCAGGACTACGCTGCTGATGGCAGGTGGCTCCGGGCCTCAGTGCCCTGCCAGTGGGCTCTACTGGGGAATCCGTGCTCTCGCACGCGGGGGAGGGGGGATTCGGTTGCAGGGGGGCCTCCCTACACATGCCTCTTCTTCTGTCACTTTGGCTGCGGCTGAGCCTGGCACTGGGTGCGTGCATGCTCAGGAGACAGGCTTCTGCGTGTCTCTGGACAGGCCCCGCGCCAGCTGGGACCTGAGCCCCAGCGCAGGTGCACCACCTGCGCTCAGGTTCCTTGGACCGGCCCAGGTCAGCTGAGAGGGAGGAGAACACGGTCCTCACCGCGGAGGGAAGCAAAAGTGCCGACACCTGCCAGCGGGAGAGCCGCATCCAGCAGCCCTGTGGGATCTAAGCCCCCTCTCGCCCCATCCGCTGCCTCCCTCCTCAGCCCCTCCTTTCGGGGCGCCCGGACGGCGCCCGGGGCAGGGGTGGGGGAGGGGCAGGGGCAAGCGCCAGGCCTCCCGCGCCGCCGTACGCCGCTCTCTGACGCCCGCAAAGCCGGGACCAAAGCGCAGGCGCCCCGGCCCCCTGGGCCGGCCACGCCCACCGCCGCCCTGGCGCGCAGGCGCCACTCACCCCGCCCCCGGCAGACTCGCCCCAACCCCGCCCCTCCTGGTTGCTCTGGAGACGGTGGCCACTGGCGCGAGGTGCCCAAGCCCGGGAGAGGGAAGACGGTGGTGAGGGATTGGGGGAGGGGGCGGGGAGGCGTTTTCTGCCCTCGGGAGTGGTCCCCGGTGGCAGTGCCGGGACAGATGAGGCCAATAGGCATCCTGCCGAAACCCACCCGATGCCCTTCGGGCAGCGCGTCCACTGCCAGGAAAACCTCCAGCGCTGGGGGAAGCGGGCTTCCAAAATGTATACACCGAATGCCACCAGGAGGCCACGGGGACGCGACGGAAGGGGTGGCCGACGTGGGTGGAGCCTGCTGGGTGGGGACTGGGCCAGGAGAGAAGCTCTGCTATGCTGTCCTGGACAGTTGTTCCCTCCCGTCTGTCTGGCGAAAAGCCAAGAGACAGAAGAAGCTCCAGGAACAAGAGAGCGGCTCCCTTGCCCAAAGTCAGAGGCAAAACTTCCACCGCTAGGGGCCACTGTAGGATAGGAATAGTTCCTTCCTCACACTTGCTGGGGGGCAGAGGGCTGAGTTCTAAGGCAGGGGGAAGGGCAGGGCCCCTTGCAGAAGGGGCTGTGGGGGAAGGGACCCCTGGGCCAGATCTGGGGCTGCTGGGAGAGCCCCCTCTCCGTGCCATAGCTCACCTGACCCAGGCCAAGGGTCTGGGTTGGGCCAGGCTGCCAGCCAGACCCGTCTGAAGAGGGGTTTCCTTGCCCACCAAAGTCCCCGAGGCCTCCTCAAGCGGGGGCCTACCTAGGGCCGGCCGGCGTTGCCCTGCAGGTCTCTCCCACGGCCATGGTCACAGACATGCTGTCTCCCATCGCCGTCACCTCCACCTTGTGTCAGGGGAACCCCGGCCTTTCCCACCGGTGACCTGCGGGCTTCGGCCTGGGCTCCCGGCCAGGCCTGCAGAGGCCTGTCTCCCGGAGAGCACAGGCCCAGAGTCTTCCCTCTCCCTTGTCAAGGACCTCTCTTTCTCTGCGTTTCTTTGGTGGGACGAGAGGGGCCCCAGAGCACCCCGACGACTCTGAGCAATCAGCCTGCCCTTTCTCCTCTCGCCCACCTTTTTGGGACCGGACGAACGAACGAGCATTTCTCTCGGCTCTGGGGCCGGGGGACGCAAAACGAAACTGCTTACCTATTGGGTGGTGAGACACTTGCGTGGAAATCATTTCTGCTCACTTGAGGCAGGCACTGCGGTCAAGTGGGCTTACAGGTCCAGGGGTTCCATGGACCGGGTATATTCTAAGCGGCCATCGTGACCGTCCAAAGCGGACGTATGGGTTGTTTGGGCCTTGACTCGAGTCGTAACCGTCCGTTTTGGGGGGAAAAAAAGTGAGAACCCATCATCTTAAGCACACTTCCCTCTGCCAGAGCACGCCACGCAACCAGGTGATGTTCCTACTGATTGCCGTTCCAAGCTACCGTAGCGGCCAATGCCGCAGGGATACTGTCCAGATTTCCAAAGCGAAGCAGATAGCCCTTCTCGCCGAGGCGCAGCTGCCTGGTCGATCAAGCCCCAGGCCCTGGTGCTCCTGAGGGCTGCGGGGACACCCAGGACTACGCTGCTGATGGCAGGTGGCTCCGGGCCTCAGTGCCCTGCCAGTGGGCTCTACTGGGGAATCCGTGCTCTCGCACGCGGGGGAGGGGGGATTCGGTTGCAGGGGGGCCTCCCTACACATGCCTCTTCTTCTGTCACTTTGGCTGCGGCTGAGCCTGGCACTGGGTGCGTGCATGCTCAGGAGACAGGCTTCTGCGTGTCTCTGGACAGGCCCCGCGCCAGCTGGGACCTGAGCCCCAGCGCAGGTGCACCACCTGCGCTCAGGTTCCTTGGACCGGCCCAGGTCAGCTGAGAGGGAGGAGAACACGGTCCTCACCGCGGAGGGAAGCAAAAGTGCCGACACCTGCCAGCGGGAGAGCCGCATCCAGCAGCCCTGTGGGATCTAAGCCCCCTCTCGCCCCATCCGCTGCCTCCCTCCTCAGCCCCTCCTTTCGGGGCGCCCGGACGGCGCCCGGGGCAGGGGTGGGGGAGGGGCAGGGGCAAGCGCCAGGCCTCCCGCGCCGCCGTACGCCGCTCTCTGACGCCCGCAAAGCCGGGACCAAAGCGCAGGCGCCCCGGCCCGCTGGGCCGGCCACGCCCACCGCCGCCCTGGCGCGCAGGCGCCACTCACCCCGCCCCCGGCAGACTCGCCCCGACCCCGCCCCTCCTGGTTGCTCTGGAGACGGTGGCCACTGGCGCGAGGTGCCCAAGCCCGGGAGAGGGAAGACGGTGGTGAGGGATTGGGGGAGGGGCGGGGAGGCGTTTTCTGCCCTCGGGAGTGGTCCCCGGTGGCAGTGCCGGGACAGATGAGGCCAATAGGCATCCTGCCGAAACCCACCCGATGCCCTTCGGGCAGCGCGTCCACTGCCAGGAAAACCTCCAGCGCTGGGGGAAGCGGGCTTCCAAAATGTATACACCGAATGCCACCAGGAGGCCACGGGGACGCGACGGAAGGGGTGGCCGACGTGGGTGGAGCCTGCTGGGTGGGGACTGGGCCAGGAGAGAAGCTCTGCTATGCTGTCCTGGACAGTTGTTCCCTCCCGTCTGTCTGGCGAAAAGCCAAGAGACAGAAGAAGCTCCAGGAACAAGAGAGCGGCTCCCTTGCCCAAAGTCAGAGGCAAAACTTCCACCGCTAGGGGCCACTGTAGGATAGGAATAGTTCCTTCCTCACACTTGCTGGGGGGCAGAGGGCTGAGTTCTAAGGCAGGGGGAGGGGCAGGGCCCCTTGCAGAAGGGGCTGTGGGGGAAGGGACCCCTGGGCCAGATCTGGGGCTGCTGGGAGAGCCCCCTCTCCGTGCCATAGCTCACCTGACCCAGGCCAAGGGTCTGGGTTGGGCCAGGCTGCCAGCCAGACCCGTCTGAAGAGGGGTTTCCTTGCCCACCAAAGTCCCCGAGGCCTCCTCAAGCGGGGGCCTACCTAGGGCCGGCCGGCGTTGCCCTGCAGGTCTCTCCCACGGCCATGGTCACAGACATGCTGTCTCCCATCGCCGTCACCTCCACCTTGTGTCAGGGGAACCCCGGCCTTTCCCACCGGTGACCTGCGGGCTTCGGCCTGGGCTCCCGGCCAGGCCTGCAGAGGCCTGTCTCCCGGAGAGCACAGGCCCAGAGTCTTCCCTCTCCCTTGTCAAGGACCTCTCTTTCTCTGCGTTTCTTTGGTGGGACGAGAGGGGCCCCAGAGCACCCCGACGACTCTGAGCAATCAGCCTGCCCTTTCTCCTCTCGCCCACCTTTTTGGGACCGGACGAATGAACGAGCATTTCTCTCGGCTCTGGGGCCGGGGGACGCAAAACGAAACTGCTTACCTATTGGGTGGTGAGACACTTGCGTGGAAATCATTTCTGCTCACTTGAGGCAGGCACTGCGGTCAAGTGGGCTTACAGGTCCAGGGGTTCCATGGACCGGGTATATTCTAAGCGGCCATCGTGACCGTCCAAAGCGGACGTATGGGTTGTTTGGGCCTTGACTCGAGTCGTAACCGTCCGTTTTGGGGGGAAAAAAAGTGAGAACCCATCATCTTAAGCACACTTCCCTCTGCCAGAGCACGCCACGCAACCAGGTGATGTTCCTACTGATTGCCGTTCCAAGCTACCGTAGCGGCCAATGCCGCAGGGATACTGTCCAGATTTCCAAAGCGAAGCAGATAGCCCTTCTCGCCGAGGCGCAGCTGCCTGGTCGATCAAGCCCCAGGCCCTGGTGCTCCTGAGGGCTGCGGGGACACCCAGGACTACGCTGCTGATGGCAGGTGGCTCCGGGCCTCAGTGCCCTGCCAGTGGGCTCTACTGGGGAATCCGTGCTCTCGCACGCGGGGGAGGGGGGATTCGGTTGCAGGGGGGCCTCCCTACACATGCCTCTTCTTCTGTCACTTTGGCTGCGGCTGAGCCTGGCACTGGGTGCGTGCATGCTCAGGAGACAGGCTTCTGCGTGTCTCTGGACAGGCCCCGCGCCAGCTGGGACCTGAGCCCCAGCGCAGGTGCACCACCTGCGCTCAGGTTCCTTGGACCGGCCCAGGTCAGCTGAGAGGGAGGAGAACACGGTCCTCACCGCGGAGGGAAGCAAAAGTGCCGACACCTGCCAGCGGGAGAGCCGCATCCAGCAGCCCTGTGGGATCTAAGCCCCCTCTCGCCCCATCCGCTGCCTCCCTCCTCAGCCCCTCCTTTCGGGGCGCCCGGACGGCGCCCGGGGCAGGGGTGGGGGAGGGGCAGGGGCAAGCGCCAGGCCTCCCGCGCCGCCGTACGCCGCTCTCTGACGCCCGCAAAGCCGGGACCAAAGCGCAGGCGCCCCGGCCCGCTGGGCCGGCCACGCCCACCGCCGCCCTGGCGCGCAGGCGCCACTCACCCCGCCCCCGGCAGACTCGCCCCGACCCCGCCCCTCCTGGTTGCTCTGGAGACGGTGGCCACTGGCGCGAGGTGCCCAAGCCCGGGAGAGGGAAGACGGTGGTGAGGGATTGGGGGAGGGGGCGGGGAGGCGTTTTCTGCCCTCGGGAGTGGTCCCCGGTGGCAGTGCCGGGACAGATGAGGCCAATAGGCATCCTGCCGAAACCCACCCGATGCCCTTCGGGCAGCGCGTCCACTGCCAGGAAAACCTCCAGCGCTGGGGGAAGCGGGCTTCCAAAATGTATACACCGAATGCCACCAGGAGGCCACGGGGACGCGACGGAAGGGGTGGCCGACGTGGGTGGAGCCTGCTGGGTGGGGACTGGGCCAGGAGAGAAGCTCTGCTATGCTGTCCTGGACAGTTGTTCCCTCCCGTCTGTCTGGCGAAAAGCCAAGAGACAGAAGAAGCTCCAGGAACAAGAGAGCGGCTCCCTTGCCCAAAGTCAGAGGCAAAACTTCCACCGCTAGGGGCCACTGTAGGATAGGAATAGTTCCTTCCTCACACTTGCTGGGGGGCAGAGGGCTGAGTTCTAAGGCAGGGGGAGGGGCAGGGCCCCTTGCAGAAGGGGCTGTGGGGGAAGGGACCCCTGGGCCAGATCTGGGGCTGCTGGGAGAGCCCCCTCTCCGTGCCATAGCTCACCTGACCCAGGCCAAGGGTCTGGGTTGGGCCAGGCTGCCAGCCAGACCCGTCTGAAGAGGGGTTTCCTTGCCCACCAAAGTCCCCGAGGCCTCCTCAAGCGGGGGCCTACCTAGGGCCGGCCGGCGTTGCCCTGCAGGTCTCTCCCACGGCCATGGTCACAGACATGCTGTCTCCCATCGCCGTCACCTCCACCTTGTGTCAGGGGAACCCCGGCCTTTCCCACCGGTGACCTGCGGGCTTCGGCCTGGGCTCCCGGCCAGGCCTGCAGAGGCCTGTCTCCCGGAGAGCACAGGCCCAGAGTCTTCCCTCTCCCTTGTCAAGGACCTCTCTTTCTCTGCGTTTCTTTGGTGGGACGAGAGGGGCCCCAGAGCACCCCGACGACTCTGAGCAATCAGCCTGCCCTTTCTCCTCTCGCCCACCTTTTTGGGACCGGACGAACGAACGAGCATTTCTCTCGGCTCTGGGGCCGGGGGACGCAAAACGAAACTGCTTACCTATTGGGTGGTGAGACACTTGCGTGGAAATCATTTCTGCTCACTTGAGGCAGGCACTGCGGTCAAGTGGGCTTACAGGTCCAGGGGTTCCATGGACCGGGTATATTCTAAGCGGCCATCGTGACCGTCCAAAGCGGACGTATGGGTTGTTTGGGCCTTGACTCGAGTCGTAACCGTCCGTTTTGGGGGGAAAAAAAGTGAGAACCCATCATCTTAAGCACACTTCCCTCTGCCAGAGCACGCCACGCAACCAGGTGATGTTCCTACTGATTGCCGTTCCAAGCTACCGTAGCGGCCAATGCCGCAGGGATACTGTCCAGATTTCCAAAGCGAAGCAGATAGCCCTTCTCGCCGAGGCGCAGCTGCCTGGTCGATCAAGCCCCAGGCCCTGGTGCTCCTGAGGGCTGCGGGGACACCCAGGACTACGCTGCTGATGGCAGGTGGCTCCGGGCCTCAGTGCCCTGCCAGTGGGCTCTACTGGGGAATCCGTGCTCTCGCACGCGGGGGAGGGGGGATTCGGTTGCAGGGGGGCCTCCCTACACATGCCTCTTCTTCTGTCACTTTGGCTGCGGCTGAGCCTGGCACTGGGTGCGTGCATGCTCAGGAGACAGGCTTCTGCGTGTCTCTGGACAGGCCCCGCGCCAGCTGGGACCTGAGCCCCAGCGCAGGTGCACCACCTGCGCTCAGGTTCCTTGGACCGGCCCAGGTCAGCTGAGAGGGAGGAGAACACGGTCCTCACCGCGGAGGGAAGCAAAAGTGCCGACACCTGCCAGCGGGAGAGCCGCATCCAGCAGCCCTGTGGGATCTAAGCCCCCTCTCGCCCCATCCGCTGCCTCCCTCCTCAGCCCCTCCTTTCGGGGCGCCCGGACGGCGCCCGGGGCAGGGGTGGGGGAGGGGCAGGGGCAAGCGCCAGGCCTCCCGCGCCGCCGTACGCCGCTCTCTGACGCCCGCAAAGCCGGGACCAAAGCGCAGGCGCCCCGGCCCGCTGGGCCGGCCACGCCCACCGCCGCCCTGGCGCGCAGGCGCCACTCACCCCGCCCCCGGCAGACTCGCCCCGACCCCGCCCCTCCTGGTTGCTCTGGAGACGGTGGCCACTGGCGCGAGGTGCCCAAGCCCGGGAGAGGGAAGACGGTGGTGAGGGATTGGGGGAGGGGGCGGGGAGGCGTTTTCTGCCCTCGGGAGTGGTCCCCGGTGGCAGTGCCGGGACAGATGAGGCCAATAGGCATCCTGCCGAAACCCACCCGATGCACTTCGGGCAGCGCGTCCACTGCCAGGAAAACCTCCAGCGCTGGGGGAAGCGGGCTTCCAAAATGTATACACCGAATGCCACCAGGAGGCCACGGGGACGCGACGGAAGGGGTGGCCGACGTGGGTGGAGCCTGCTGGGTGGGGACTGGGCCAGGAGAGAAGCTCTGCTATGCTGTCCTGGACAGTTGTTCCCTCCCGTCTGTCTGGCGAAAAGCCAAGAGACAGAAGAAGCTCCAGGAACAAGAGAGCGGCTCCCTTGCCCAAAGTCAGAGGCAAAACTTCCACCGCTAGGGGCCACTGTAGGATAGGAATAGTTCCTTCCTCACACTTGCTGGGGGGCAGAGGGCTGAGTTCTAAGGCAGGGGGAGGGGCAGGGCCCCTTGCAGAAGGGGCTGTGGGGGAAGGGACCCCTGGGCCAGATCTGGGGCTGCTGGGAGAGCCCCCTCTCCGTGCCATAGCTCACCTGACCCAGGCCAAGGGTCTGGGTTGGGCCAGGCTGCCAGCCAGACCCGTCTGAAGAGGGGTTTCCTTGCCCACCAAAGTCCCCGAGGCCTCCTCAAGCGGGGGCCTACCTAGGGCCGGCCGGCGTTGCCCTGCAGGTCTCTCCCACGGCCATGGTCACAGACATGCTGTCTCCCATCGCCGTCACCTCCACCTTGTGTCAGGGGAACCCCGGCCTTTCCCACCGGTGACCTGCGGGCTTCGGCCTGGGCTCCCGGCCAGGCCTGCAGAGGCCTGTCTCCCGGAGAGCACAGGCCCAGAGTCTTCCCTCTCCCTTGTCAAGGACCTCTCTTTCTCTGCGTTTCTTTGGTGGGACGAGAGGGGCCCCAGAGCACCCCGACGACTCTGAGCAATCAGCCTGCCCTTTCTCCTCTCGCCCACCTTTTTGGGACCGGACGAACGAACGAGCATTTCTCTTGGCTCTGGGGCCGGGGGACGCAAAACGAAACTGCTTACCTATTGGGTGGTGAGACACTTGCGTGGAAATCATTTCTGCTCACTTGAGGCAGGCACTGCGGTCAAGTGGGCTTACAGGTCCAGGGGTTCCATGGACCGGGTATATTCTAAGCGGCCATCGTGACCGTCCAAAGCGGACGTATGGGTTGTTTGGGCCTTGACTCGAGTCGTAACCGTCCGTTTTGGGGGGAAAAAAAGTGAGAACCCATCATCTTAAGCACACTTCCCTCTGCCAGAGCACGCCACGCAACCAGGTGATGTTCCTACTGATTGCCGTTCCAAGCTACCGTAGCGGCCAATGCCGCAGGGATACTGTCCAGATTTCCAAAGCGAAGCAGATAGCCCTTCTCGCCGAGGCGCAGCTGCCTGGTCGATCAAGCCCCAGGCCCTGGTGCTCCTGAGGGCTGCGGGGACACCCAGGACTACGCTGCTGATGGCAGGTGGCTCCGGGCCTCAGTGCCCTGCCAGTGGGCTCTACTGGGGAATCCGTGCTCTCGCACGCGGGGGAGGGGGGATTCGGTTGCAGGGGGGCCTCCCTACACATGCCTCTTCTTCTGTCACTTTGGCTGCGGCTGAGCCTGGCACTGGGTGCGTGCATGCTCAGGAGACAGGCTTCTGCGTGTCTCTGGACAGGCCCCGCGCCAGCTGGGACCTGAGCCCCAGCGCAGGTGCACCACCTGCGCTCAGGTTCCTTGGACCGGCCCAGGTCAGCTGAGAGGGAGGAGAACACGGTCCTCACCGCGGAGGGAAGCAAAAGTGCCGACACCTGCCAGCGGGAGAGCCGCATCCAGCAGCCCTGTGGGATCTAAGCCCCCTCTCGCCCCATCCGCTGCCTCCCTCCTCAGCCCCTCCTTTCGGGGCGCCCGGACGGCGCCCGGGGCAGGGGTGGGGGAGGGGCAGGGGCAAGCGCCAGGCCTCCCGCGCCGCCGTACGCCGCTCTCTGACGCCCGCAAAGCCGGGACCAAAGCGCAGGCGCCCCGGCCCGCTGGGCCGGCCACGCCCACCGCCGCCCTGGCGCGCAGGCGCCACTCACCCCGCCCCCGGCAGACTCGCCCCGACCCCGCCCCTCCTGGTTGCTCTGGAGACGGTGGCCACTGGCGCGAGGTGCCCAAGCCCGGGAGAGGGAAGACGGTGGTGAGGGATTGGGGGAGGGGGCGGGGAGGCGTTTTCTGCCCTCGGGAGTGGTCCCCGGTGGCAGTGCCGGGACAGATGAGGCCAATAGGCATCCTGCCGAAACCCACCCGATGCACTTCGGGCAGCGCGTCCACTGCCAGGAAAACCTCCAGCGCTGGGGGAAGCGGGCTTCCAAAATGTATACACCGAATGCCACCAGGAGGCCACGGGGACGCGACGGAAGGGGTGGCCGACGTGGGTGGAGCCTGCTGGGTGGGGACTGGGCCAGGAGAGAAGCTCTGCTATGCTGTCCTGGACAGTTGTTCCCTCCCGTCTGTCTGGCGAAAAAGCCAAGAGACAGAAGAAGCTCCAGGAACAAGAGAGCGGCTCCCTTGCCCAAAGTCAGAGGCAAAACTTCCACCGCTAGGGGCCACTGTAGGATAGGAATAGTTCCTTCCTCACACTTGCTGGGGGGCAGAGGGCTGAGTTCTAAGGCAGGGGGAGGGGCAGGGCCCCTTGCAGAAGGGGCTGTGGGGGAAGGGACCCCTGGGCCAGATCTGGGGCTGCTGGGAGAGCCCCCTCTCCGTGCCATAGCTCACCTGACCCAGGCCAAGGGTCTGGGTTGGGCCAGGCTGCCAGCCAGACCCGTCTGAAGAGGGGTTTCCTTGCCCACCAAAGTCCCCGAGGCCTCCTCAAGCGGGGGCCTACCTAGGGCCGGCCGGCGTTGCCCTGCAGGTCTCTCCCACGGCCATGGTCACAGACATGCTGTCTCCCATCGCCGTCACCTCCACCTTGTGTCAGGGGAACCCCGGCCTTTCCCACCGGTGACCTGCGGGCTTCGGCCTGGGCTCCCGGCCAGGCCTGCAGAGGCCTGTCTCCCGGAGAGCACAGGCCCAGAGTCTTCCCTCTCCCTTGTCAAGGACCTCTCTTTCTCTGCGTTTCTTTGGTGGGACGAGAGGGGCCCCAGAGCACCCCGACGACTCTGAGCAATCAGCCTGCCCTTTCTCCTCTCGCCCACCTTTTTGGGACCGGACGAACGAACGAGCATTTCTCTCGGCTCTGGGGCCGGGGGACGCAAAACGAAACTGCTTACCTATTGGGTGGTGAGACACTTGCGTGGAAATCATTTCTGCTCACTTGAGGCAGGCACTGCGGTCAAGTGGGCTTACAGGTCCAGGGGTTCCATGGACCGGGTATATTCTAAGCGGCCATCGTGACCGTCCAAAGCGGACGTATGGGTTGTTTGGGCCTTGACTCGAGTCGTAACCGTCCGTTTTGGGGGGAAAAAAAGTGAGAACCCATCATCTTAAGCACACTTCCCTCTGCCAGAGCACGCCACGCAACCAGGTGATGTTCCTACTGATTGCCGTTCCAAGCTACCGTAGCGGCCAATGCCGCAGGGATACTGTCCAGATTTCCAAAGCGAAGCAGATAGCCCTTCTCGCCGAGGCGCAGCTGCCTGGTCGATCAAGCCCCAGGCCCTGGTGCTCCTGAGGGCTGCGGGGACACCCAGGACTACGCTGCTGATGGCAGGTGGCTCCGGGCCTCAGTGCCCTGCCAGTGGGCTCTACTGGGGAATCCGTGCTCTCGCACGCGGGGGAGGGGGGATTCGGTTGCAGGGGGGCCTCCCTACACATGCCTCTTCTTCTGTCACTTTGGCTGCGGCTGAGCCTGGCACTGGGTGCGTGCATGCTCAGGAGACAGGCTTCTGCGTGTCTCTGGACAGGCCCCGCGCCAGCTGGGACCTGAGCCCCAGCGCAGGTGCACCACCTGCGCTCAGGTTCCTTGGACCGGCCCAGGTCAGCTGAGAGGGAGGAGAACACGGTCCTCACCGCGGAGGGAAGCAAAAGTGCCGACACCTGCCAGCGGGAGAGCCGCATCCAGCAGCCCTGTGGGATCTAAGCCCCCTCTCGCCCCATCCGCTGCCTCCCTCCTCAGCCCCTCCTTTCGGGGCGCCCGGACGGCGCCCGGGGCAGGGGTGGGGGAGGGGCAGGGGCAAGCGCCAGGCCTCCCGCGCCGCCGTACGCCGCTCTCTGACGCCCGCAAAGCCGGGACCAAAGCGCAGGCGCCCCGGCCCGCTGGGCCGGCCACGCCCACCGCCGCCCTGGCGCGCAGGCGCCACTCACCCCGCCCCCGGCAGACTCGCCCCGACCCCGCCCCTCCTGGTTGCTCTGGAGACGGTGGCCACTGGCGCGAGGTGCCCAAGCCCGGGAGAGGAAGACGGTGGTGAGGGATTGGGGGAGGGGGCGGGGAGGCGTTTTCTGCCCTCGGGAGTGGTCCCCGGTGGCAGTGCCGGGACAGATGAGGCCAATAGGCATCCTGCCGAAACCCACCCGATGCACTTCGGGCAGCGCGTCCACTGCCAGGAAAACCTCCAGCGCTGGGGGAAGCGGGCTTCCAAAATGTATACACCGAATGCCACCAGGAGGCCACGGGGACGCGACGGAAGGGGTGGCCGACGTGGGTGGAGCCTGCTGGGTGGGGACTGGGCCAGGAGAGAAGCTCTGCTATGCTGTCCTGGACAGTTGTTCCCTCCCGTCTGTCTGGCGAAAAGCCAAGAGACAGAAGAAGCTCCAGGAACAAGAGAGCGGCTCCTTGCCCAAAGTCAGAGGCAAAACTTCCACCGCTAGGGGCCACTGTAGGATAGGAATAGTTCCTTCCTCACACTTGCTGGGGGGCAGAGGGCTGAGTTCTAAGGCAGGGGGAGGGGCAGGGCCCCTTGCAGAAGGGGCTGTGGGGAAGGGACCCCTGGGCCAGATCTGGGGCTGCTGGGAGAGCCCCCTCTCCGTGCCATAGCTCACCTGACCCAGGCCAAGGGTCTGGGTTGGGCCAGGCTGCCAGCCAGACCCGTCTGAAGAGGGGTTTCCTTGCCCACCAAAGTCCCCGAGGCCTCCTCAAGCGGGGGCCTACCTAGGGCCGGCCGGCGTTGCCCTGCAGGTCTCTCCCACGGCCATGGTCACAGACATGCTGTCTCCCATCGCCGTCACCTCCACCTTGTGTCAGGGGAACCCCGGCCTTTCCCACCGGTGACCTGCGGGCTTCGGCCTGGGCTCCCGGCCAGGCCTGCAGAGGCCTGTCTCCCGGAGAGCACAGGCCCAGAGTCTTCCCTCTCCCTTGTCAAGGACCTCTCTTTCTCTGCGTTTCTTTGGTGGGACGAGAGGGGCCCCAGAGCACCCCGACGACTCTGAGCAATCAGCCTGCCCTTTCTCCTCTCGCCCACCTTTTTGGGACCGGACGAACGAACGAGCATTTCTCTCGGCTCTGGGGCCGGGGACGCAAAACGAAACTGCTTACCTATTGGGTGGTGAGACACTTGCGTGGAAATCATTTCTGCTCACTTGAGGCAGGCACTGCGGTCAAGTGGGCTTACAGGTCCAGGGGTTCCATGGACCGGGTATATTCTAAGCGGCCATCGTGACCGTCCAAAGCGGACGTATGGGTTGTTTGGGCCTTGACTCGAGTCGTAACCGTCCGTTTTGGGGGGAAAAAAAGTGAGAACCCATCATCTTAAGCACACTTCCCTCTGCCAGAGCACGCCACGCAACCAGGTGATGTTCCTACTGATTGCCGTTCCAAGCTACCGTAGCGGCCAATGCCGCAGGGATACTGTCCAGATTTCCAAAGCGAAGCAGATAGCCCTTCTCGCCGAGGCGCAGCTGCCTGGTCGATCAAGCCCCAGGCCCTGGTGCTCCTGAGGGCTGCGGGGACACCCAGGACTACGCTGCTGATGGCAGGTGGCTCCGGGCCTCAGTGCCCTGCCAGTGGGCTCTACTGGGGAATCCGTGCTCTCGCACGCGGGGGAGGGGGGATTCGGTTGCAGGGGGGCCTCCCTACACATGCCTCTTCTTCTGTCACTTTGGCTGCGGCTGAGCCTGGCACTGGGGTGCGTGCATGCTCAGGAGACAGGCTTCTGCGTGTCTCTGGACAGGCCCCGCGCCAGCTGGGACCTGAGCCCCAGCGCAGGTGCACCACCTGCGCTCAGGTTCCTTGGACCGGCCAGGTCAGCTGAGAGGGAGGAGAACACGGTCCTCACCGCGGAGGGAAGCAAAAGTGCCGACACCTGCCAGCGGGAGAGCCGCATCCAGCAGCCCTGTGGGATCTAAGCCCCCTCTCGCCCCATCCGCTGCCTCCCTCCTCAGCCCCTCCTTTCGGGGCGCCCGGACGGCGCCCGGGGCAGGGGTGGGGGGAGGGGCAGGGGCAAGCGCCAGGCCTCCCGCGCCGCCGTACGCCGCTCTCTGACGCCCGCAAAGCCGGGACCAAAGCGCAGGCGCCCCGGCCCGCTGGGCGGCCACGCCCACCGCCGCCCTGGCGCGCAGGCGCACTCACCCCGCCCCCGGCAGACTCGCCCCGACCCCGCCCCTCCTGGTTGCTCTGGAGACGGTGGCCACTGGCGCGAGGTGCCCAAGCCCGGGAGAGGGAAGACGGTGGTGAGGGATTGGGGGAGGGGCGGGGAGGCGTTTTCTGCCCTCGGGAGTGGTCCCGGTGGCAGTGCCGGGACAGATGAGGCCAATAGGCATCCTGCCGAAACCCACCCGATGCCCTTCGGGCAGCGCGTCCACTGCCAGGAAAACCTCCAGCGCTGGGGGAAGCGGGCTTCCAAAATGTATACACCGAATGCCACCAGGAGGCCACGGGGACGCGACGGAAGGGGTGGCCGACGTGGGTGGAGCCTGCTGGGTGGGGACTGGGCCAGGAGAGAAGCTCTGCTATGCTGTCCCTGGACAGTTGTTCCCTCCCGTCTGTCTGGCGAAAAGCCAAGAGACAGAAGAAGCTCCAGGAACAAGAGAGCGGCTCCCTTGCCCAAAGTCAGAGGCAAAACTTCCACCGCTAGGGGCCACTGTAGGATAGGAATAGTTCCTTCCTCACACTTGCTGGGGGGCAGAGGGCTGAGTTCTAAGGCAGGGGGAGGGGCAGGGCCCCTTGCAGAAGGGGCTGTGGGGGGAAGGGACCCCTGGGCCAGATCTGGGGCTGCTGGGAGAGCCCCCTCTCCGTGCCATAGCTCACCTGACCCAGGCCAAGGGTCTGGGTTGGGCCAGGCTGCCAGCCAGACCCGTCTGAAGAGGGGTTTCCTTGCCCACCAAAGTCCCCGAGGCCTCCTCAAGCGGGGGCCTACCTAGGCCGGCCGGCGTTGCCCTGCAGGTCTCTCCCACGGCCATGGTCACAGACATGCTGTCTCCCATCGCCGTCACCTCCACCTTGTGTCAGGGGAACCCCGGCCTTTCCCACCGGTGACCTGCGGGCTTCGGCCTGGGCTCCCGGCCAGGCCTGCAGAGGCCTGTCTCCCGGAGAGCACAGGCCCAGAGTCTTCCCTCTCCTTGTCAAGGACCTCTCTTTCTCTGCGTTTCTTTGGTGGACGAGAGGGGCCCCAGAGCACCCCGACGGACTCTGAGCAATCAGCCTGCCCTTTCTCCTCTCGCCCACCTTTTTGGGACCGGACGAACGAACGAGCATTTCTCTCGGCTCTGGGCCGGGGGACGCAAAACGAAACTGCTTACCTATTGGGTGGTGAGACACTTGCGTGGAAATCATTTCTGCTCACTTGAGGCAGGCACTGCGGTCAAGTGGGCTTACAGGTCCAGGGGTTCCATGGACCGGGTATATTCTAAGCGGCCATCGTGACCGTCCAAAGCGGACGTATGGGTTGTTTGGGCCTTGACTCGAGTCGTAACCGTCCGTTTTGGGGGAAGAAAAAGTGAGAACCCATCATCTTAAGCACACTTCCCTCTGCCAGAGCACGCCACGCAACCAGGTGATGTTCCTACTGATTGCCGTTCCAAGCTACCGTAGCGGCCAATGCCGCAGGGATACTGTCCAGATTTCCAAAGCGAAGCAGATAGCCCTTCTCGCCGAGGCGCAGCTGCCTGGTCGATCAAGCCCCAGGCCCTGGTGCTCCTGAGGGCTGCGGGGACACCCAGGACTACGCTGCTGATGGCAGGTGGCTCCGGGCCTCAGTGCCCTGCCAGTGGGCTCTACTGGGGAATCCGTGCTCTCGCACGCGGGGGAGGGGGGATTCGGTTGCAGGGGGGCCTCCTACACATGCCTCTTCTTCTGTCACTTTGGCTGCGGCTGAGCCTGGCACTGGGTGCGTGCATGCTCAGGAGACAGGCTTCTGCGTGTCTCTGGACAGGCCCCGCGCCAGCTGGGACCTGAGCCCCAGCGCAGGTGCACCACCTGCGCTCAGGTTCCTTGGACCGGCCCAGGTCAGCTGAGAGGGAGGAGAACACGGTCCTCACCGCGGAGGGAAGCAAAGTGCCGACACCTGCCAGCGGGAGAGCCGCATCCAGCAGCCCTGTGGATCTAAGCCCCCTCTCGCCCCATCCGCTGCCTCCCTCCTCAGCCCCTCCTTTCGGGGCGCCCGGACGGCGCCCGGGGCAGGGGTGGGGGAGGGGCAGGGGCAAGCGCCAGGCCTCCCGCGCCGCCGTACGCCGCTCTCTGACGCCCGCAAAGCCGGGACCAAAGCGCAGGCGCCCCGGCCCGCTGGGCCGGCCACGCCCACCGCCGCCCTGGCGCGCAGGCGCCACTCACCCCGCCCCCGGCAGACTCGCCCCGACCCCGCCCCTCCTGGTTGCTCTGGAGACGGTGGCCACTGGCGCGAGGTGCCAAGCCCGGAGAGGGAAGACGGTGGTGAGGGATTGGGGGAGGGGGCGGGAGCGTTTTCTGCCCTCGGAGTGGTCCCCGGTGGCAGTGCCGGGACAGATGAGGCCAATAGGCATCCTGCCGAAACCCACCGATGCACTTCGGGCAGCGCGTCCACTGCCAGGAAAACCTCCAGCGCTGGGGGAAGCGGGCTTCCAAAATGTATACACCGAATGCCACCAGGAGAGCCACGGGGACGCGACGGAAGGGGTGGCCGACGTGGGTGGAGCCTGCTGGGTGGGGACTGGGCCAGGAGAGAAGCTCTGCTATGCTGTCCTGGACAGTTGTTCCCTCCCGTCTGTCTGGCGAAAAGCCAAGAGACAGAAGAAGCTCCAGGAACAAGAGAGCGGCTCCCTTGCCAAAGTCAGAGGCAAAACTTCCACCGCTAGGGGCCACTGTAGGATAGGAATAGTTCCTTCCTCACACTTGCTGGGGGGCAGAGGGCTGAGTTCTAAA
>NW_026688425.1:0-59313 GCF_030445035.2 Dasypus novemcinctus | reverse complement strand
TTTACCCTTGACAAGCTCGGCCTTCTACATGTTTTAGGAGGCAGCTTATATTCAGGAAAAACACCACACTGGGATTCGGGAAATCCTGTCCCACCTCTCCTCTCTACGCCTCAGGGCCCAAATCTGTCAAATGGGACTGAAGGAAAAGGAGCTCTGAGGTCAGGGTAAGGCTCCCCTCCCAACTCCTGCTCTCCACTTGGACTGGAACAGCTCCACTTTCATCCGTCGTTATATAAAAAGAAATTCCTAAGGACCTTCTCTCTCTAATTGAAGCCATTTCTCTTGCCCTTAGCTCTCGTCACTGTTCAGCTGCCCCCACCTTCCATCCCAGGCTGCCACCCTGGTCCCTCTCCCCTGTTCTCCTGCCTCCTGGAACTTTCTTCTGTCTCCTTTGGGAGTTCTTCTTCCTCAGGCCGCTCTTCAGATGCTGATGGGGGGAGCTCTCTCTCCTAGTTCAGGCCTCTGTTCCTCTGGTCCTTGCCCTCAGAATTCTGCCCTCTGGCCTGTTCCTAGCCTTGGCCCAGCTAAGCGCCGCCACTCCTGCTTGGGAGACCCTACCCTGCCCTGGCTCACCCTGTCGCCCTGCGCGGGGCCAGCTGACCACCCAGCTCTGCACAGCCACCCGGCGCGGCCTCAGGCCTCAGCAGGGTCTCCAGTTCCACCCCTTCCCCTTGTCTCTCGCCCCCCTCCCCGCGGAAGCCCCTTCTGGAAGCCCCTCCGCGTGGAGCCTCTTTTCCTCCTCAGGTGCTCAGAGGCTGTGGTGGGAAGGCAGGGTGGGCGGCGTGCCCGCCGGGCGCCGTGGGCAAGCCCGGGGGTGGAGGAGGCCCCCCCGCGGGCATCTCGCCGAAGGGCTTAAGATGCGTTGGCCGCTCTTGAGGGTGCTGTAATATTCATGAAGGGAAGATTAGATATTTAAATTCATTCAGCAATAAATGCATCTCAGTGGGGGAGCATTCCTCGTGCTAAACAAACAAGCAAGCAGGGGCTAATTAATTATTTACAGGAAGGCTGAGGAGGCCGGTGGCCTGGGGGAGAGATGGACAGAGGGGAGGGGGAGCCGCTGGCCCCTGCCAGAGGGCGCTGTCCCGCCCACCGCCCTGAGGGTCTGGGCCCCCCAGCGGCCTCCTGGGCGCCCCCTCCCAGGCCTCCTGGCTGCTTTGGGCATGTCACTGAGCCTTTCTGAGCCTCAGGAGCCGTCCCAATGGGTTGGGGGGGGGGACTGAGAGATTTGGGAGGGTAGGCGGGGTGGGGTGGGCGCTCAGCGAGTGGACATGCCGGCCACCTGGCGCTGTCATCCTCGCCGTCTCATCTCTTACCCGCCCCTCCCCCCCAGGCTCCTAAACTCTCCACTTCCAGTATCTGTTATCTTTGAGGTGGCTACACCCGGAGGGATGGAGCCACAAGTCCAAGTCCACGTGCTGGGTTAGAGGAAAGGCCTGAATCCCTAATCCCATTTCTCAGAAGTAGAGACAAAGGCTCAGAGAGGCCAAGCCACTTTCTCAGAATCACACAGCAGGGTGGGGGTTGCGGGCCGGTGCCCGGGCAGCCCTCACCCCTTTCCCTGACTTTCCTGGGCTCCTGTGGGCCCCCTGAGCTGGGCAGAGAGGAGGAGAAAGGGGCCAGGCTGGGGGCACGGTGTCTCTTCCTCCTGCCCCGTGAGCATGTCTGGCCCCCTCCTGCCGCGCCCCCCCACCCCACCCCATCTCTGGCTCAACTCCCTGCCCCCGACGGACTCCGTGGGGCTGTGTGTGGTCATCCAGCCCTGGGAGACACACCGAGGCCCCCTGCCAGCTCTTCCACCCCCTCGCTGGGTCACCTTCACCTCTCAGTGCCTCAGTTTCCTCATCTGCACAACAGGGCCTGGAATAGCGCCCCCTTGTCGTTTGCCAGGGGCGTTCAGTGAGAGACCCCAACGCCCTTCACACAGACAGGAGACCGCCAGCCAGCCCCTGGCTCTGTGGGAAGACCCCTCCAGCCCACTCTCAGGGGCTCCTTCACCTGAGGGCCCCCTGCCCGGTGAGATGCCACTGAGAAAGCCCTGCCCCCGGGGCCAGGCAGGAAAAAGGGGGCAGGCAGTTGGGGTGGGGAGAGAGGCCTGGGGGGGCGCACAGCAGCGAGCAGGAGGCTGGGGCAGGGGCTCTGAGCCCAGGAAGGCACGGGGGTCCGGGCCGTCGGGACCACCCCCCACCCAGACATGCTGCCAGGGCCACCAGAGGTGCTCGCCCCGCTGGCCCAGGCGCCGGCGCCTGCCCTGGAAGAGCCCACCCTGCCGCGCCGAGGGGTTTCTGCAGCGCCCCCCCACAGGCCCAGTCCTGGTTCCCCTCTTGGCAGGAGAGCTACAGAGAGGCCAAAGGGCGGAGGGGAAACTGAGTCCCCAGGAGGGTGCGAGCCGGGTCGGGGGCAGACGCCTGAGCTATTTGCACCCGGAGTCCGCTAAACCCTGCAGAGAGCAGGCTCTTCCCACAAAGCCTCCGAAATGGTCCAGACCAGGGCTCTCGCTCCCTCTTCTCTCCCCACGCACCCCACACGCTCCACCCCTGACCTTGACCCGCCTCCCAGGCCGGGCTGGGCCTTAGAAGCCAGAAGCACGTTGCCTCTGCCCACACGCTCCCGGTCACTTGTTCGATCAACAAACACGCGCCGCGGCCCTGCTCTGTGCCAGGCTGGGGCTCCGCCCACTGGGGGATGCAGAGCCCACCCTCGCCAGGTCCAACCTCACAGTGCCCAGGCGGGTGGGCGCCCCCGGGAGAAGACGGATGGACGCCAGCTCCGCGGTGTGATCTGAAATGCATCACGGGGTGAGATCAGCGCCTTAAATGGGGATTTGAAAACATTAGGGCTTCATTATGTACACAACGGCAGAGCCTCATTCATCATGCAAAAATCACTCCCGTTATTAAAAATCCCCGAGGCGGCTGCAGCGGGGGCCTGGCGGCGTCTGGCCCGCGGGGGGCGGGCGCGGCCCCGTGGGTGCGGCCATGTGGCGGGGGCCCGTCCCGCTGCCGGCCGAGGCCCGTCCCCCCTCTTAGCCGGGAGGCCAGCTGGGGCGGGGCCTGGGTGCCTCGGTTTCCCAGCTGCCAAGTGGAGATGCCAAGGGCATCTTCCACCCGGCGCTGTGGCGAGGGCACGTGCCACAGCGCAGGCAGGGGCTCGACCAGGCCCCGGCACAGGGTGGGCCCCGGGCACCTGCCTATGGGTGGCAGCGGCCGCCGGGCCCGGCAGAGGGGGCAGGGGGCGCCTCACTCCCCTGCTCCGGGGCTCCCGCGGGGCCACAGGAGAAGATGCTCAGTGCCCCTAGGGGACCCTCTGAGGCTTGCTCCAGATTAGCCTCTTACTTCCCGTGTCCCTCCCACCTGGATCCAACCCGCACTCAAGTTCAAATACGGCGTGGGGGGCCCGCCCGCTGCCCTGCGAGAGCCCGGGAGCCCGGCCGCGGCTCCAGGGGGTGCCCGGGCAGCTTGTTCGACAGCAGGGCAGGCGGCGAGGCGGGAGAAGGCAGGGGGGCAGGGCGGGAGGGGGTGGGCGCCGTCTTAGCGGGGAGCGGGGATGCCTGGCAGGCCTCCTGGAGGAGGTGGCATTTGAGCAGACCCCTGAGTGGTGAGGGGGAATTGGCTGCGGGAAGGTCCAGAGGGCCCACCGGAGCGGAAGGCCTGCGGCAGGAGGGACCAGCCCGAGCCAGCGGGGCCAGGCAGGGAGGGGGCGGCGCGGGGCTGCACCTGCAGAGCCTGCTGCGCAGCCGCGGGGGCCTGGGGTATTGGCTCCATGGCAGTGGGAAGGGGCCGTCGGGGGGCTTTGGGCAGGGGAGGGGTGGGGTCTGAGATGGCCGAGCCCTCCCCACTCCGGCCCGAGCCCGGCCCCCACCTCGTGCCCGCCTGACAGCCCCAGGGCAGGGGGTCCCGGCTGCCCCCGGCCCCACCGGCCCCGAGCCAGGCACCCTGGGCGCTCCAGGCACGTTTGTGGACGGGCTGGGTGAGCTCCCTGGGGCCCGGCCCAGCCCAGGGAGGGGCAGGCCACGGGGCCACGCGGCCACGTGATGTGCCCGCCGTGCCCGGCGCCGCGGATCGGAGCTGCCCGAGCCGAGCCTTCCCCCGGCGGCCGCGGCAGGTAGGGGCGGGTCGTGCCGGAGCAGGGACATGCGGGGTGGCCAGGGCACCGGGCAGGAGCCGGGGCCTGAATACTCAGAGAATACTGCCTGCCTGTCAACAGAGGAGAGCGAGGGAGAGAGAGACAGAGGGAGAGCCGCGAGCGCGCGAGAATGAGAAGCAGAGACAGCCCCAAAAGAGAAGCGAGAGAGAGAGGCAGCCACGAGAGAGAGAGAGAGAGAGAGAGAGAGAGAGAGAGAGAGAGAGAGAGAGAGAGAGAGAGAGAGAGAGAGAGAGAGAGAGAGAGCCAGGGTGCAGGGGCGGGGGCAGAGAGGAGGAGGAGAGGAAGCCAGAGGGACGGAGGGAAAGCAGAGAGACGGGGGACGGAGGAGGTCCTGGGCACCTGTGCGGGAGAGGAGAGGGTGGCCCGGCAGGAATAACCACTGCCCGAGGCGCGATCCGCCCGTGGCGGAGGGACCGCCGTGGAGGGGCCTGGGGTAGAGTGGGGTAGGAGCAGTGGACAGACAGATGCCCGGTGCCCTTTGGGGCTAGCCTGATGGGGGAGGCAGCTGGAACGCAGACCACCGCCCCAACAGGAGGCTGATGACCGAGGCTGGCGGAATGCCAGGCCCCGGGGACAGGGGGCAGGGGCTGCCGTGTGTCCCCGGCGGGGAGGACCGTGGGAGGCAGGCCCTCGATAAATAGCTGCTGATGAGCAGGGAGGGGCAGCGCAGTGGAGGGGAGGCGGCCCGGTGGCACGGCTGTGGCGCGAGGCCAGGAGCAGCCGTCCAGGCCCGGGAAGGGTACGTGCAGAGGCCCGGTGCCCCGAGGCGGGTTGGAACAGCTCTGGGCCTCTCACCTGGCCGCCCGGGCTCCTCTCAGGTGTGTGGGGGACACCTGGGAGGCACACATGGACGTGCGCGTGGCACAGAGAGCAGGGTGTGCCAGGCCGAACGGGCAGGAGAGCGGGTGTGCCAGGCAGAACGGGCAGGAGAGCGGGTGTGCCAGGCCGAGTGGGCAGGAGAGCGGGTTGTGCCAGGCCGAGTGGGCAGGAGAGCGGGGCGCCTGCAGCCCACGGCCTGTGCTGGCTCCTGAAGGCTTGGGTGGGGCGCTGACCTCCGGGGTTCCCGGGCAGGGGGTCCCGGGGGTCCGCGGGTGTCAGGCAGTGCATGTGGGGGTGCGGGCGGGTGCCCCCTGCCCTGTCCCCCTGCCAGGGGCCTGCCTGGCCCCTCCAGCCGGTCCTTCCGGGGGCTGGGCGGAGATGGCGGCCACGCAGGCCGGGGAAGGAGGCCCTGAATTAATCTGTCACCAAAGCTTGGCCGTGGCAGGCGCAGTCATGATTTAGATGAATAATTGAAACGCTCCGATACATTTATTATCCCTTTAGTGCAAAAGTGGCAGAGAAAGACGAGGGGTAATTGAAAAAGAGTGCACAAATCTCTGCGAGAAAAGCCGGCTCCTTATCAGCGAGTAAACATTTCAGTCCTAATAAACAGGAGAGACGGGTGTCAGGGCCCTGTCGATTCCCTTCCTGATTTAGGGCCCGCCTCCTTTTTTACCATACAATAGGAGAGCATTTTTGTTTGTTTGTTTGCTGGTTTTTAAATTTTTATTGAGCCAGTAAAAGGCTCTCAGGAGGAGGCTTTGGAGCAGGAGTGAGTCTGGCAGGCCCCAGGCTGACAGGGTCTGGCAGGGAGGCTGGATGGCTGCCACAGCCCTGTCAGGCCTCCCAGCTGCAGACCTCTGCCGACTGGGCCTCTTGTGCCTTATGTACCTGGCAAACTCCTATTCAGCCTTCAGAGCCCAAGCAAAATAGCCCCTCTGCTGGGAAACCACCTCCCAAACCAGATCTCCTGGAGACCAGAGCTGAGTCCTGCATCTCAGCACCTGGCACAGTCTCCCCCCACTGGAAGAAAGCCCCAGAAGGAAGAGGTGTAGGCACCCTCTCCTGGGACTCACTGAGTTGTCAGCACCACCTAGCTTGACCTGAGGGCTCAGTGAGGCCAAATCTCAGAGGCAGCAGGCCCTGGGGGCGCTGGGTTGAGCCTGGGGGTGTCTAGCAGATGCCTCACCTGCTCCCCAGAGTCCCCTCTCCCCCTGCACCACCACTCACCTGCTGGCTGTAGGTCAGCCCCGGGGCCGGCTGCTGAGCCAGTGGCAGCGTCGACCCCCTCCCCTGTGGCAACTCAGAGGCCCACACCCAAACCCAAGTGCCGGCTGGTCTATTGCCCGCTGCCTCCCCCATCAGACTGGAAGGCAAGTCCGAGGGCAGGGTTGTGAGAGCTGTATCCCCGTTGCCAGGGCCGGGCCCACCTTCCACACGGTGCCGTGTATCTGCTCCACAAATGTCCACTGAGTGTTTCCCACATAGCAGGGGGAGTTCTAGGGTCTCGGAATGCCCTAGAACCTTGTCTTTGGGAAGAGTACATTTTAGTGGGGGGAGGCCGGCAATAAATAACCATCACAAAAGACAGGCGCAGTAGTGGGCAGCAGGTGTAGCTCAGGGTTGAGCACCTGCTTCCCACGTATGAGGTCCTGGGTGCAATCCCCGGTACCTCCTGAAAAAAAAAAGGGTAGAGTAAATGGGGACAAGTGCTGTGGCAAAAGTAACAGAGCTGGGTGAGGGGGTGCTGGGCTCCGGGGGTGGGGCTGTTGCAAATTTAAAGAGTGGCCGGGGGAGGCCAAATGGGGTGAGTGCTTGTTCAGTGCATGGGTGGGTAGAGGGCTGAGTGGGTAGATGAAGAGTGGGAGGGAGAAAGGCGGGTGGGGGGGTGGGGGGGGAGGCCAGAGGCCTGGGGATTGGCCCCAGGAGAAGAGGAGGGACCTCAGGGACCCCCTGGGGCGACTGGGGTCTGTAGACTGGGTCTGTCTGGGCAGAGCCCGGTCGGGTCAGCAGGCCCGGGGTTCAGGCTGGAAGGGACCAGGGGGCGCCTGTCCCCGTTCCAGCCCCAGGAGGCGCCAGGCCCCCGCCCGCAGCGCCAGCGTCGCCCCCACCGCGGTCCCCTCCCCACCACCTCCACCTTGTTCCAATCACATTAGCAGAGTGACAGTCCCAGCGAGCGCTCGGCGGCGGCTCCATAAATCTCCGCCGGCATTAAAAGGCTGGACTGCCGGCCGCGTCCCCCCCGGGGCCGGGCCCACCCCATCCATCTCTGCCGCCAGCCAGGCCGGGGGCCTGCTCCAGCCTCTTCCTGAACCCCAAAGCTGCGGCAAGGGGGGCAGGAGGGCTCCCCACCCGGAATCGAGCCAGAGCAGGCGCCCTCTGACCTCCCAACGTGCGGTCACCCAGCCATCTGTGAAGCCACCTCCGGCCTAAAATTTGGGTGGCACTGGTTGTCCTCAGTGGATAAGGCTGATCCGCCCTTACCTATAGTTCATTCATTCATCAACAGATATTTCTTGAGCACCTGCCTTATGTGCCAAACCTAGTTCTAGGTGCTGGGATACAGCCTTGCACTTGGGGAGCGTACTTTCTCGGGGTGGGGCGGGGAGACAGACGATCAACAATGAGCATAACCAACGAGCGGCTCCTACGGGCTGTTGGAAGGAGAGAGGTGCTCTGGAGAAAAGAAAAAGCAAAGCAAAGTGAGGGGCTGGGCAGGGCTGGGCTGGCGCTGCAATTTCAACGAGGTTGGCAGGGTGGGCCTCATTCTGGCAGACTTGTGAGAGGTGAGGGGAGCAGCCACGTGGATCTCTGGAGAAAAAACTTTCCAGGCGGAAGGGATGGTCAGTGCAAAGGCCCTGAGGCGGGAGCGGGCCTCGTCTGTTCCAGGAACCCCAGGGAGGCGGGTGTGGCTGGAAGCAGGTGGGGCAGGTGTCTGGGGGCAAGTCTGAGAGGCAGCTGGGGACCTAGAGACCACGGTTAGGGCCTTGGCCTTGGCTCTGAGGGAGGTGGGAGCCCTGGCAGGCTTTTGAGTAGACCAGGGTCGAGGACCTGACTTAGGTTTTAAAAGAACCCCACCTTTTTGTGAGCCTTTGTCTTCTGGAACTGATGACTGAAAATCCAGCTCCTTGCCGTGGTCCCTGAGGCCCCTGCTGCTCAAGGACGCAGCTGGGGTCCGACCCCTCTGGTCCTCTGAGCGCTCTGTACCCCATGCTGTTCCTCTTCCTGGGACACCCTTCCCACCACTCTCCCCTGAGCTCACTCCTACTCATTCCTGGGGTCCCGGGGGAGGTAGCACCTGGTACCTTCCAGAAGCCTTCCTGAGGCCCGAGCCTGGGAGAGGTGCTCCTGAGTTCCCCAGTGCCTGGGCGCCCCCCATCACAGCACAGGGTGCCCGCCCCCCCACCACCACCACCGTGGCGTCTGGACTGTCTGCTATGGCAGGGTGGGGGCCAGGAAGCATCCATCCCGGTGTCCAGCACACAGTAGGTGCTCAATCCTTGGTTGGTGAACGAGCGTCAAAAGAAAGGGGGTGGGGGCTGAGGGCAGAGCACGCGGGGGTCAAATCAGCAAGGGCCCGAGTTGTCCAAAGGGACAGGTTTCAGGCAATGGGGGTCCCCCACGGGCCGGGAGGAGCCCCCTCCTCCTTCTGTGAGGCCCCCGGGGCAGCTGTGACCTCCACAGGGACGGCTGGAGGAGAAGGGGGGGAGGGGGAAACATCTCCAGCCACAAACAGCCCCCCCCAGTCCCGCATCATCCTGGCTGGTCACCGACAGCTCTTAATGCCGCTTTTATTTATTCCTGACCTTCACTGCCCCTTTTATTTTTCCCCCTTTTAAAACCTGGCCTGGGTTCCGCCACCGCTGCCGTAAACACGGCCCCCGGGATTTATCCAGCGGCACATTAACCCCCGGCCCCGGGCTCACCAATCATCCCGCCGCCCGCAGACAGCGGGCAGCCGGCGGGGGCCGGGGCAGGGGCCGGGGCTCGGCGGGGCCGGGGCTGGGCGGGCCGGCGCGGGGACGCGGGCCCTGGGGCTCGGCGACTTCGCCGGCCCCCTCTGGCACCTGCCGACCTTGGCCTGAGTCCAGGGGGGCCGGGCCACCCTGACCTCCGACTTCCCGCCCGCCCGGCAGGCCAGAGCAGCCGCCCCCAGGTGGTCCTGCGCGACCGCGAGCCCCGCACGCCTGCGGGAGCTTAGGGGTCCCCAGCGCTCCCCCTGGCCTTGCGAGACCCCGTCTCGGCCGCAGAGCCGCCCTGCGAGGGGCAGGGCAGAGGTGATATTACCCCCTCGCGGATGGGGAAACTGAGGCCATGGGGCTTCCCAAGGTCGGGTGAGGCGTCAGGGGCAGGGCTGGGCTTCTCCCACCGCACCTGCAGCCTCCCATGTACCCCCCCCCGCCCCCATTACAGTCTCGGGGGCTCAGAGGGGCGGGGACTTGCCAGGGCCACCCGGCCGGCCACCCAGGTCTCCGGCCTTTTCTAATGTGACAACCAACTGAGCAGAGGCAAGGGGTGGGAGGCAGGGAAGAAGGGCAGAGATGGGGAAACCGGAGGGGGTGCTGTGAGGACGATGGGAGGGAAGTGGGCGTGGGAGGAGAGGCGCCCCCAAACCCCGCGCCCCCAGCCCTTACCCCCGACACCACAGGAAGGGGCCACTCACCGCCGCCGCCTCCAAGCAGGGAACTGTTGGCTGTGAGAGAGAGAGAGAGACAAGACAAGTCAGTGGGAGGTGGCTGGCGTGGGGGCAGGCGACGGGGGGTGACTGGGGGGTGTCAGCCTGGGCGGGGGGGTGCTGATCCCCGAGGCCTTCAGGTAACGGGGGCGGAGGAGGAGGTGCTGTCCTGCTGCAGCTCCTAACAGCCCGGGCTTTTGGGGTGGCCTGGGGGCAGGGGTCCTCCAGAGCCCACTCACCCCCAAAGCCCCTGCCCCTGGGGTCTGAGGTGGCCCGAGCACCCGCGGCCACGCGCCCTCTCCTGCCTTCGTCCCTGCAGCCCAGCTCCTGCCAGGCGCTCCCGGGCTACGGCCCATCGCAGGCTGGGTCGTGCTGCCCACGAGGGCGTGGACCGGGGCTGGGGGCGCCTTTCGGGCGAGACCCCCCTCCCAGGCAGGGCCGTGAGGGGCTGAGAGCGCCGGGCCCGGAGCCAGGCAAAGCCGAATCCGCAGGCGGGAGGCTTGGGCCACCTCGCTCCATGCCTCAGTTTCCCCCTATGGAAAATGGGGAGAACAAGAGCCCTGCCTCCCAGGGGGGTTGTGACCATTGAGGAAGAGGTTAAGAGAGAGGCCCCCACTCTGGCCCAGGCGGCAGGAAGGGCTGGGACCCCCAGCGCCCTCCCCAGACTGGAGGCGGCGCCAGGCAGAGCTGGCCTGATGGCCACTCTGGCTGACGTCCCCCAGCAGGCCTGGCCATCTCGCTCTGCCTGGCTGGCTGCCCCTGCCGCCTCCCCACGGGTGCAGGTGGGGGGGTACCGAGAGCTCTGCCCCCACCCCTGCTCCTCCTGGGCCGCCTCCCCAGCCTGGTCAGTGGGAGAACAACGAGCAGCGGGACCGGGCAGGTGAGGTCCCAGGTGCAGGTGTGGCCCCGGAGGAGACCCCTGCGCCTCGGCCCCTCTGGCCAGGGGGCCCCAGCAGCCCACCCACCTTCCCAGGGCGGGCGGCGCCCCTGCGTGCGGGCGGGGCACGCGGCCACTTCCGGGCCAGCCAGGGGTGTCGTGTCGGAGCCGTGGCCTCTGCTAAGTGGTGGCGGGCGGCGCCGAGCCGCTGGCCTCCCGCAGCTGACAGCTCCCCGCTTGGGGGATAATTAATTCCGCAGCCCGAAAACCCAGGGCTGCAAGTTGCCACGTTACTTGCGAGATTAATACAAGCAGCTAATTAAGATGGAGAGGTGAGGAGCGGCTGCGCGCTCCCCGAGCGTGGGTGGGGGGCCGCGGGGAGCGAGGGGGGCGGGATCGGGGGGGCCGGCCGCGGCGGGGGGCGCCTAGGCAGACGGGGCAGCACCGAGGCCCCCCGGGGGGGGCTGAAGTCCCGGGCCCCCAAACGCCCGGGATGGATGTGGCCGGCGGCCGGACAACACGTTTCCACCGGGCCCCTTCGCCAGCCGTGGCACACGCCTGGCACACGCAATCCTGTGGGTCATCGTCTCGACTCCGCCCCGGAGCTGTCGTTGTTTCCATTTTGCAGAAGAGAAAACAGAGGCTCGGGGAGGTGGGGCGGGCTAGGCACTGGGTCTGACTCCCAAGTCAGGCCGCGCAGCAGGGAGAACTCAGGGCAGACTGCCAGAGGGACTGTCCCGGGGTCCCCCTAGCAGAGGACTCAGAAGGCCCTCTGGGGGCAGGCTGGCCCCCTTCCCCTCTCTCGCCCCCAGGGGTCTGGCTGCAGGGTCCGGGGGCTGGGCATCACCAGATCAGCCCTGTGTCTGAGCCTGGGTGGGGACAGGGCACCTCCAGTGGGGCCGGGGTCAGTCCCGGCGGCTGTCGGGAGCTGCCCTCCGCGGCCCCCCTCCCCCCTCACCTCTCTCTCTTAATTAACACCGGCTGCAAACGAGCTGGCTCCCGCGCGGAGGGCACGGTGCCAAATGGGTTGGCGGTGAGCCTGGAAGGGGCGGGCAGGGGAGGGGGCACCGACCTGCCGGTCCCCTGTCGGAAGGCGATGCCACCCCCCAGCCGGGCCAGCACCCCCAGACCCCGCTGTGGGCGGCTCTGCCTGGCCGGGGACATCCAGGGACTGAGGGGCGAGGCCGGCTGGGGCCAAACCAGGATTTTGCAAGGGCAAGCTGGGGGGGCGGGGACGGGCCAGGTGGAGGTACCTGCCACAGGTGGGAAAGGGCGGGCAGGTGAGCTGGGGGCCCAGGGCGGCACGGAGGACCTTGTCATAGGCCCGCCCCGTCATCAGTGCCCCCGTGTCCCCCGCCCACGTCCGTTGTCCCCCGGCAACGGCTGCAGGGCCCTGGGTCTGGAGACAGCTCCTCGGTCCCCTGGGCCCTGCCCCGGGCCTCTCCGCAGGGGGTGCAACACCTGGCCACACAGTGGTGCCCCCCGGAGTGCGCGGTGAGGCTGCCCTGGCTCAGGATGCCCGAAACAGACTGGAGGTTGGGGGGAACAAAGGACCCCAAAAGGCAGAGCCCTGGGGCACGGACGCCCGGCCTCCCCGCCAGCAGGCTCCAGCCCAGGGCTGCCCCTCCCTTCTGACTCAACCCCGGACCCTGGCCGAGCCCCCGGCTCCCCACTCTCAGTGTCCCCTGCCCATGTGCTCCCCTCTGTTTGGCTTGAGGCTCTAAGTCACACATCTTCAGATGAGGAAACTGAGGCTCATGGGCAACGGGGGGGGGGGGGTGGAGGAAGTGGGGCGTGGGCCTAGGAGAGCCCACTGTGAACAACCACTTCCTGCAGCCTGCAGGCTCCCTCCGTCCCAGGCCTAGGGATTCCGGACGCAAGCACTGGACTTTGAGTCCAAGCTAGGGCTCAGGGCCCGGCCCCGACCAAGGGCCCCAGGCCTGCTCCCAGCACAGCAGGGGTCTCTGTCCTCTGGGAGGCTGGAGAGAGCTGGGAGGGGCTGGAGGGAGGGCCACGGGGCCGTTCTTCCTCTGGCGGGTGCAGGTTCCTGGGCCGGGGGGCACCGTGGGGTGTGGGGCACCCGGGGCAGCGGCCTGCTCTCTCGTGGCTGCTTGTCTGCCGCGTGCCCGTGCCTGGCCCTGCGCCACCAGATGTGCTCAGCGGGCTCCAGGCCTCCCTGCTGGGCTGGGCTGGGGGCTGACGGGCCCCCCCCCCCCCCCCGCTGCCAGGCACTGTCAAGTCCACGTCTTCCGACGGCAGCCCACCTGGCAAGGGGCTGGGGGGCCCTGGGGGCCTCGTTCCCCGCCTTCCGGCACAGTGCACCCCTCAAACGCCCCTCTGCCCTTGGGGAGGACCGCTGGGCAGGGCGGAGTCACCGCTAGTCTATGCCTCAGCCCCCACCTGAGTCTCCCCTGAGGGCCCCCGGCCCCCTGGACCTTGCTCAGGGGCTGGCCTGGGGTCACTGCTTGGTGGGAGGGAGAGGGACAGACCCCCGCCCTGGGGCAAAAGTGGCACTGCTTCAGTGGAGCGCCAGCCCCGTGCCAGGGGCTGCGCTGGGTGCCAGGGGCACGGAAACGTGCAAGAAACAGTCCGCTGGGCCTTGGGGGCTCCCGGGGAGGGGCAGAACTCAGAGCTGCCCCAGAGCCTGACAAAGGCCACAGTGGAGGGAGGGGCGGGGTCGCAAGATCTGGAGATTGGGGAGGTGTCACCAGGGAGGCGGGAACCGAGGCTAGAGCACCAGCGAAGGAAGTGGGGGCGGCTCACCCGGCCCCCAGAGCCTGCGCGGGGCCGGGGGGGAGGGGCAGAGTGGGGGCTCTGGGGCACGAGGTGCTTCTTCAGGTCACCTGCGCTGCCTGCGCCTTCCTGGCCCTGCCAAGTAGCACCTCATTTAAAGGACAGCAGGCGCCAACAACGTCGAAGTTTCTTTTAAATGCAGAAGGCCAAACAATGAAATTTTAGGTCAAAGAATATGGGGTGTTTTGTTGTTCTTTTTAAGGTATGGGTCTTTATGCCAGTGAAGTCAGAAAATGTAATTTTTAATATATATATATATATTTTTTTTTAATAGAGGAAGGCAGAAGTGCCTGGGCTCAGACTGGGTAAGTTGCGGCCCTGCGTACTCATTTAAATGTTACCTTGGGCAGAAGATCCTGTTATTAATCCACTTAAAAGATGAGGAAATTGAGCCACAGAGAATGACCTTCTCCCAGTGCAAAACTGAGCGTGTCCTAGTCTACACCAGCTCCCCAGAGCCTTTGTTCTCAGGATACAGGGCGCGCCCCTAACACAGCCCGAGCCCCAGGGCCGCTGACTCATCACGTCATCGCCTTCCCCTCTTCCCTCCCCCTCTCCCTTGTCCACACTCCCAGGCCTCGAAGCTGCCCCATTCCCTGCCGCCACAGGGCCTTTGCACGGGCGTCCACCGCCGCCTGGGAGGCTCCAGGCCTGGCCTGGTTACTCCGGCTCTCGGTTCCTGTCTGAGCTCATCCACCACTTGCTCTGGGAAGAGACCCTCACGTTCTCCACCCTGGGAGTCGGCCTCGAGGAGCATGGTCCCCCCTTCCTGCCCCCGCCCCCCGCTGTCCTCAGCTCCCAGCACAGGGCCTGGCGCACAGCGGGGCTCACTTTACAGACTGAAGCCCGCGTCGCTCAGCGGGGTCCCCGGCGAGGCCACGCAGGGCCTGCGTCTGACCTGGGGTCAGCCCAGCTCGGAAGCCACCCCTAGGGTGGGGGCCGGGGTCCCCCAGGAGGCGGAACCTGAGGCAGGGGGCGGCAGCAGCTGGGCCGCCCAAGGGCGAGGGCGGGCGTCTGGAGCACGTCCCTCCTCCTCAGGTGTGGGGGCCGCTGCGGCTTTTCCCTGACGGGGACAGAATCCTCCAGCTCAGGGTGGGGGGTGGAGCGAGGGAGGCCGTGGGGGCGTGGGGGGCTGGGCCGCCAGAGAGGAGACGCGGTGACCCGAGCAAAGCACTGAGCAGGCTCCCGGGCAGGGGGAGGCCGGGCAAGCGGGCACAGCGGTGACTTTGAGGTGGGCACAAGCCCCCTGGCGTCCCCCTGCCCGTGGGCTCTGCACACCTCGTCCTCGCCTCAAATGCCTGGGGAGGCCGCCAGGCAAGCTTAGGGGGCTGGCGGCTGCTCCCCCAAATCCCTCAGCCCGGGGCTGGGCCCCGTTCTTCCATTTCCCCCGGGAGCTCAGACTCCAGCTTTCCAGCATTTGACAGACAGGCATCGAGCCCCTCCCATGCGCCAGGTGCAGGGACAGCGGCGGGCCAGGCCCCGTCAGCCCCCAGCTCCAGTCCAGAAGCTACAGCACGGAATGACAGTTAGTGCCCGGGAAGGGAGAAGATGGGGGGCTGATCTGGGCCGGGCCAGGGCCTGGCTGGAGGGAGGGAGCCGGCCAGGGGCACCCCCAGGCCCAGCGCAGGGCTGTGCAGACGCCCTTGGTGGCACTGGGTGTGGCTGAAGGCCAGTGAGGGGGGGAGAAGGAGGAGCGGGGCCCCTGGGGCAGGAGCGGCCCAGGCGACACTGCAGCGAACAACGGGGGCTCAGGGACGATTTGCGCAGAGAGCAGACGGCAGATGAGGTGACAGGAGGGAGACCTGCTGACCTTGTCAGCCGCATCCGGAGCCCCCGGGCATCCAACAGTGTCTTGTCCCACCCCGTCCTTTCCAGCCTGTTGACGTGGCCCCCACTTCCCGCAGCCTCGGCTGGCCCCCTCACCGCTCCCCACTCGCCCAGAGCCCGGTGCCTGTTAGGGGCCCAGGGAGCGGTGCCCGCCTGACTTGGGGGCGCCTGCTTTGGGGGCGGCACCCCGGGGCTTTGGGGGGGAGGGTTTGTTCTTGGGAAGTCCATGCTGTCGCCTCCCCCCACATCCATCCCCCAGGCTGACGGTATCTGCGTTACTGGAGGGTCAGGCGTTTAAAACATGTTTGAGATTAGAAAGGCTCCACAGATGTGGAATAAAATGTGAAATGTGCTGAATTTTTTGAAGATTAAACAAGAGACTTCAAAGGTACTTCAAGCTGTGGAAGCAGTTGCTGTGTTGGACAAGCTCCAAGCCCCGGGCCCAAGGTCACTGTCCTCCAGGCCGGGCTGCCCTGGGGGGAGAGTGGGAGGCTGCTGGACCTCCCCAGGTTTGGGGGCTGGGGGGGGGTAGGGGGCTCCCAGTTATTGCACCAGCTACATCCCAAGCAGGTTTTCCTATTGGACCTTTGCCGATCATCTGAACATTATACAGACCCTCTCCTGCCCCATTTACAGACGGGGAAACTGAGGCCCGGAGGGGAGAAGTGACTTGTCTAGGGCCATAGCCCTTAGCCGGGAGGAGCAACATCCTGTGCTTTGCCAGGCCTGCCCCCGAAACCCCGGCTGTGACCTTGGGCCAGTTGCTCGGCCTCCTGGGGCCCCGGTTTCCTCATTGTGGGCTGGGGCATGGACAACCAAGTTAAAATGAGCCGTGAAATTGGCTTGTGGGGATGGGGGCCCCGGCCCCCCCAGGTCGGCTGTGCTGTAGAACGGCGGTGGCTGACCGAGGTTTGTGCGCCGGACTCCTAGCGAGAGAGCGGCAGGCACCTGTTGCAAGCGCAGCTCCGTTTTACAGATGGAGAAACTGAGGCTTGCGTCGGTAACTGGCCCGAGGCTGCCCAGGTAGGGGTCCGAGGTGGGAGGTGAAGGAGGCGGAGCCAGAATCTGCTTGTCTACCTTCAGGACGGAGCCTCTCACCCCACATGCTTGCAGCGGAGACCCCGGCACGCCCCAAATCCACTGCCCTGCCGCCCCCTCCCCAGGTCGGTGCCACAGTGTCCCGCCCCCCGCCTGCTCCCCCGGAGGCTGCCCAGTCAGCTGCTCAAAGCTCAGAGGCGCTTGCTTGGCTGAGGGCCCGCCTGCCTGGGCTCCCCTTCATTCATTCATTCATTCGTTTTTGGGGGCTCCCCTTCAACCCCCGCCTGCCTCGGGATCCCTGGGCTCCTCTGGGGCGCCTGGGACTCTGGATCCCTGATATCCGGGCAGCCGCCGCCCAGGCTGGACCCACGACCCTCAGCGACGCCGAGAGCCCCTCAGTGCCCACTTACCGAGCCCAGGCCCTGCGCCTTCCATGTAGTGGCCGTTTGTTATGCAAGAAATTCAAGTTCATTGCTCCAAATTGGGTAATACACATGAACAAAAAGCAAAAGGAAGGTGAGTCACCCTCCGCTCTCCGGGCAGATTCGGCCAGCCCCTGCTCACGGTTCCTACCAGGCAGGACCTTGGAGACGTTAACCCCAAGCACACAAAGATAGCTAATAACGCATTTATCCAGCGAATTCTCTGCGCCACCTCCCTACCGGAAGAGCCCAGTGGTGGAGGTACTAGGATTTGTCCCACTTCACAGATGAGGAAATGGGGGCTCAGAGAGGCGGGGTGACTTGCCCAAGGTCACGGGGCTGGGAAGTGGGGAAGCCGGGGTTTGAGTCAGACAGTCTGCTTTCCAAGGGGACACTGGGCCCTGGGGGCTGGGGGAGCCCTGGCGCTGGGCCAGCGCCCCGAGCCAGCCGCAAGCGCGCTATTAACATAACCATGAGTGTCCCTAAACCCAATTAGGCGTGATGGCTTGGGCCCCGGCCAGCCGCCTGGTCTCGGGCCCAGGACCGCCTGGGGAGGGTGGGGGCACTCGACGCACTGGGGAAATGCCCCAGCAGGGGCAGGGTCGGGGGTGGGGGTGGGGGAAGGCCCAGCGGGGCACGCCATGGAGCCCCCTCGTGCACAGTCTCGGGGGGGGGGGGGTGGCGGGCGGGGTCCCTAAGGCAGCCTTGTCCCCTCTGCTCAGCCAGCTGCTCCCAAGGAAGGTCACAGGTTCCTCTGCCTCCAGCTCGCTGGGGGGGTCCCAGGCCACCCCTTGCCCTCTTCGGAGCTTCCACTGTCTTCCCCAAAGGAGGAAACCTGGGGCTGTGTGAGAAGACAAACCACGGGTGTGAAAGAGAGCGCTGGCTCCAGACCTGCCAGGCCGGGCTGGGCTGGATTTCTAACTCCCAGAGTCGCCAAACCGTGGGGGCCGTCTCTCCCCACTCCTCTCCGTTCTCTCGCAGCAAAGGGTGAGTTTTAAAAACTTCATTTATTTCGCGTGTATCCAAGTGCGCGCGCACACACACAACCCCTCGATCCACTAACCTAACAAATGCAATATCGGAAAACAAAAAGCCCTTATGAACCCCTTTTGACGCCCCTCTCCCCTGCAGAGGTACCCTCTACCCTGGATTTGGCACTGAGTGGCCCTTGGTTTTCTTTAGGATTTTACTACATATACCCCTAAACGAGAGCCTCCTGCCTTTGAGTTTTATATAAACTGGCAGCTGCTGTGACTGGCTGTTTCTGATCCAGGCGACGTGTGTGAGAGCTAGCCAGGGAGACCCACGCCACGCTGGGACTGCCCCCTTCGTTGCTGTGCGGTATTCCGGGGCAGGCACCCGCAGCTCATGCAGCCGCCCTCCCACTGACAGTGGGATGTGTCCAGTTTTGTCCCTTGCACACCCAGCTGTAGTAGCATTTTGCACACGCTGTGTGCGCAATGTGCAGGAATTTCTCTTGGGTGTGTGCCGGGAGAGGAACTGCTGGGTTGTGGTATATGCACATCTTTAACTTCACTAAGTATTGCCAAATTGTTCTCCAAAGTGGTTGTTCGGCTGATGGTTTTAATATAAATTAGATCATGCCACTTCCCTGCTTAGATCTCCTATTACGCTTAGAATAAAATCCATATCCCTTCCCTGACTGTGTGGCTGTAACCCCTGCTCCGCTCCCCTCAGTTTCCTGGCCTCCTTTCTCTTGAACAGATCTGGGCCTTTCGTGCCCCAGGGCCTTTGCACGAACTGTACCCCCTCTGCCTGACACGCTCTTTCTCCAGCTCTTTCCTAACTGACTCTTTCTCACCCTGCAAGCCTCAGTGAAAGCGTCACCTCCTCCGAGAGGTCCCCTGGCCACCCCAGCTAAAGAGCCCCCGCCCCCTTCCTATCTCAGCACCCTGCTTGTCAGCTTCAGAGCGCACACCGGGTCCCGCAGTGATCGCATCCTTTCGTTTGCTGGCCGATGACAGCATGGCGGCCTGCTCTGTTCACTGCTAAGTCCGGGGGCCAGCAAGGGCCTGGCGCGGAGGAGCCGCGCTTAGGAGCGCTCGTTCCTTCCCCAGGCACCGATCAGGCCCCTCTGGATGCACTGTCCCGGGGGTGAGCGGGCCTACGTCAGGGGAGGGGGCTGACGTGGGGGGCTCTGCCGAGGGGAGGTCAGAGGGGGTGGCCAGGCCAAGGACACTGACCCTCGCAACCACGGGGAGTCACAGCAGGCGCTGGAGCGGGGGAGTGGTGGGGTCAGGAGAAGACCCTCCTCAGTGCTGAAGCGCAGCAGACGGAGGGGGCCGGGGGACGCGGGGGACGGCGGTGGCTGAGGACAGTGGAGCGAAGGCCGGGAGGAGAGGCACCGCTGAGCCCACGGGGACGGATTAGAGGACACGGGGCACACGGGCGGGTGGGGGGTGGGGTCAGCCCCCGGGGGCGGCCTCTGAGGGGCAGGAAGCCTCGGAGGCTCTGGGACCCCTGTCCCGCGCCCCCTCCTCTGCCTCCTGCAGGAGTCCACGCCGAGTCACCTCCGGGCCCTTCAGGAGGTCTCTGAAGGTTCAGGGGTCTTAGCCGCTGGGGTGACAGTCCCCCCTCAGTGACTGCTGGGGACATCTCCCCAGGTACTGCCACCATGTGCCAATACTGCGCACGATTTTGGGGGGGGCAGACACCCAGAGGGTTCTCCCTGGACCCCCTGCCAGGCACCCTGGACCCAGTCCAGCCCTGTCCTTCTCCAGATGGGAAACTGAGGACCCAGAGGGCAAGGAACGGGAGGGCCACACAAGCGGGTTCTCACCGGCTGTTGCTTCTGGAACGCGGTGGGGCGCTGCAGTGGAGCTAGGGTTCCCTTCTCAATGAGCACAGAAGAGAGGCGGCAACCACTTGCAGCAGGGGATTGAAGTTAGACACTAGGAAGGACTTCCCCTGAGACTCTGCCTATCAGACCCCGCCTAGCCAGGCACCCGCCTCCCCTGTGCAGCCCCATGGCTGCGCACTCAGGACGGGGCTGGGGGAGGGCACTTGTTCAAGGTCACTCAGCCCCAGAGAGGGGCTGTGCTGACCCTAAACCAGCGCTCCTCCAGCCGGGGGTGCCCGGGGGGCCCAGCGGGAGGGCCAGGTGAGGCGGGGACGAGGCGCCCCCATTCCCTCCTGCCGCAGACCTCGGTGGGGGGGCTGTGCTGAGGGGCCGGGGCTGAGGACTCCCCCTGATGGCACCCCCAGGTCCCCAGCCTGATCCCCGCCCTGACTGCCTCCGAGACCCCTCTGGGCTGGCACCGTCCCCTGCTCCCCACCCCTCCCAGCTCGGGTGATGCCTGGGGGGGGGGCGCCGCCATTGGTATGCGCAGTGCGCCTCGGCCCTCCACCGCAGCGGCGGCAGTGCTGGTTGCCCGGCAACCCCTCCCGCCCCTGCCCATCCCTGGCACCCTCGGCCTCTTCCTCTCCCCTCCTCCTGTGGCTCCTCCTAAGAGCTCAGCCCCAGCGGCTACTTGGCTCAGGACCTGCCAGGCCTGGCAGCCTGGGGCACCTGCCCCGGCAGGTGAGAGCTCTTGAGTGACCGCTCCCCCCCTCCAGCCCTGGGCCACAGCACTGCCCACCCCCGGGGCTCAGAGAGCGGGACCCTGGCTTAGGACAGCCTCTCTCCTTCCTCCTCCTGCCCCTGGAGCACCTGCGCCCAGCAGGTGAGGGCAGGTGAGGGACCCCAGCAAACGTGTCCCTCCGCAGCTCTGTGACCTGGGGCCTCTGCCAGGGGCTCGTGACTCCCCGTCCTCCATCCCCCATGGCCCCTGACGGGCCATCTGCAGTGGCTTCAGCTGCTCTGAGGGGCTGGAGCCTGGTGGGGGTCAGAGAGGACCCAGGGGGCTGGCGCTGAGGGCGGGGTCTGCTCTGGCCGCCTGAGCTGGGCGCGGGGCCTCGGGCATCAGGCTTTAAGAGCCCCCCTGCTGCGGGGGAGACCGAGGCAGGATGTAAACTTGGGGGGTGGGGCTGAAGAGGACTGCGGAGTCCTGAGCTCCCTCAAAGGAGGCCTGCAGGGGTCAGAAGAGGCGCCGTGACCAGGGGCAGTGGGGGCGCGCGACTGGAGGCCGAGACCCCGACAGAGGTCCCTGAGCTCCGTCCTGGAGCGGGGGCATCCTCTGGCCCCGCCGCCCCCTCCTCGGGCAGTCGGGGCGCCCCGTGGCCCTCCGGCTCCCAAATGTCTTGAGCTGTGCCCACTCTCGGGTTCGGGCCCTGCCTCTCGCCCCCACAGGGCTGCACCTTGTCGCCGTCACTGCCTCCGGCCTCCCCGCCTGGACGGCTCCCGCCTCCCCGAGCTTGGAGCGCGCGTGAGTGCGGGGGGGCGAGTGAGAACGGGGGTCGAGCAACGTTTAAACCTCTCCCAAGAGCGTGACCCCTGCTGCGAGGAACGGCTGGCGCACCCGCGAGAGGCAGCCCGGGGGGTCTGGAGATGAGGGGTGGGCATGGCGGGGGAAGGAGGGGCCCCTCGGAGACAAGCCGGGGCAGCCCCTGGGCCTGGCCCTCCAGGGCTGGGGTGGCCGGGCGGCCGTGCCACCCTGGTCCCACCTGGTCCGGCTTTCCTCCCCGGCCACCCAGGCCCCTGCAGTCTGCCGGGCCAATCTGGTCTCCCCGCTTCCCCTCCCCAGGCCGCCCCCACTCCTCAGTAGCCAGAAGTGCGTCTTGCCCCCCTCTGGACCCCCGGAACAGCATGCCTGGGTAGTTCACGGGTTTACAAAAGCACGGTCGGCCTCGGGACAGTTCCACCACTGTTGCCTTGCAGGGCGGAGTCGGCCCGATGCTCTTGGCTAACGTTCCAGCCCTTCTGGGTCACGGACCCCTGACCGCGGGCCGCCCCGTACCCGGCACTGTGGCGGGTGCTAGGGACACGCAACGGAACAGGCCCGGGCTGTGCCCTCCGGGTGCTCACGATCTGGCGGGAAGGCCGGTGCTGGCCAAACGTACCCGTGACCACAGATTCGGTGGGTTCCAAGTCGCACCGCCGTTGCTATCCCGCCAAGGAAGAAAACGCGCCACTGCCCATCGCCGATGGCCACGCCCTGACGTCACGTCCCGTGGATAAAAAACATGGCCACACACATCATACGGCATCGCCTGCTGAGCTCAGGGCTACCAAAGAGAGGCCGAGCGAGCACAGAGGAGGACAAAGTGGGGGACCCTGTTTCGGGGGCCCAGGCAGGAGGGTGCATCGAGGCCGGCTGCCGGGGCAGGGGAGCCAGGAACTTCCCCAGGGCAGGTGCTGGGTTTGGCCCTTGCTGGGGCTGACCCTGCACCCAGCACCCAGCACCCAGCACCTGAGCTCATCTGGCTCCCTGGAGCACACGCCCTGCCACCTTCCTCCAGGCTGGAGGCCTCGCTCACTTGTTCTCCCTGAGGTCCTGCCCCGGGGCCCCACTCGGTGACCCCTGCACTCCTTGGGGAGGCCCCAGCCCTCCGTGTTAGGCAGGACGGGAAAGCTTAGTAAGGGTGGCGATGGGGGAGCACGGGCTTAGGACCCAACCAGAGAAGCCGCCGGGCCTTCCTGGGGAGGGCCGGCGTGGGGGGCCAGGCCTGTGGACGCACAGCCACCAACCCACGACCACGCGTCCGAGAGTTTCTAGAAACCTCCCAGCAGGCACTTGGGTGTCAGGTCAGACAGGGGATTCGGTGGCCTTCCCTCGGAGGACCTTGGGGTCGTTGGAGAGTGATGATCTCCAAGGCTGAGAGCCCAGAGGTGGGTCCCTCTGGCTCCGGGGGCGGGGGGCTGGGAGGCTGGTGGCCCGGCCCCTCCTGGAGGTGACGCCCAAAGTTGGGGCCCGTGGGGAAGGCGGGACCCCATCTCTCGGGCAGCTGGCTGCAGCCCAAGGTCAAGCCCCCTGAACGTCTGCTCTCGGTCCTGTCGGTGGGGATGACCCCGACTCCTGCCCCGGGGGGCGCATCCCTGGACGTGCACCCCCCCAGCCCAGAGCAGGCCCAGGGAGGCCCATGGTGGCTGATAAAGGTGAACCGTATCGTCACAGCACTTCATGGTTTACAAAGCTCCTTCCCACCGGGACCTCATCAGCCTGTCACACCAGGCCTAGGAGGTTCTGGGAAGGCCCCGTTAAGATAAGAAAATTGAGGTGCTGTGCGGCTGGGACAGAGCCCAGGGCCACCGGCTGGGAAGTGGCTCGGTGGCGGTGGAATCCCCACCTGGGGACTCCTGGACGGGCAGGCGGGTGGCCGGGGAGGCACGGGAGCTGTGGGCAGGGCTAGGGGTGACCTTGGGTAGCACCCGCCACACCTGGCTGCCGGACACTGTTCGGGTCACTGCCGCCCTGGGAGCGGGGGAGCCGGGGCTTGGCGAGCGCAAGGTCGAAGCCACAAATCTTCGCCGGGTGACTTCTGGCGCCCTTGTCACTGAGAGCATCCTCAGGGATGCCCAGTTTGGAAGGCAGGCTGAGACCTTCTGGACCCAGGGTCTCACTGTCTTCACCGCTGATGATGACCCCACGCCCCACGGGGTCCCGCATCCCACGGGAGCGTTTGTTGGATGAATAAGCGATCTTTCTGCATCTCGGCTCACTGTGCCCTTTCTGTACACACACTCCCTCCCCGGCTCCCTATTGCTTCCAGGATGAGGTCGGGGCTCTCCGGGCTTGTCCAACGCCACCCCATACACCTCGCTTGACGGACACCACCCACCTCATCTTTCGCCACGGCCCCCTGAGCCTGCTCTCTCAGCCTCAGCCCATTCCTGATCCCCAAATCCCAGGCTCTTTCAAGAGCCACCTCCCCTGGGAAGCCTTCCTGGATGTCCCAACTGACATGGCCCCTGGATCTGTTTCAGCAAGAGCCTCTTGGACCCTGCTTGGGTGCCCATTCCCCACAGCCAGCATGGGGTCCAGCAGGGCCCAGTTCACCCTTGGCCTCCAGTGCCTGAGATAGCAGCCAGCACACAGTGGGTCTCCCTAAACATCCGTGCACTGTGTTCAGCCAGCGGGCCTGGCTGTGTGAGCGTTAGCTCGATGGAATATCATGCAGCCACTAAAATCACAATTACGGAGATGGTATTTTGATATCTACGTGCAGTGTGTCACACAGAGCTATAGCCATCCTGCTCTTTCCACCACGAGCTGCTGCGTGCCCCCTTGGTGCCAGCCCTGTGCTGGGCAAGGGGTGGTAGAGCCGAAATGGGTCCCTCCTCCAAGAGGTTCCGTTTTGACAAGGAGGAAGACACATCACTCCTGAGCACCAGCTAAGCACCACGGCGGAGGGCTGACGGCGCCCCGGGTCTGCCCCATGTCCCATCTGAGGGGCTGGGGAGGCGGAATGGGAACCACACTCTGTAAAAATTACAGCTGTCTGTGCACGGCCAAGCCTGGAAGGGAGTAGGGCGGCTGAGACTGTTGACGCCACAGGGCGGTGGGATTGTGGGTGATTTTTCTTTTCTTTATTGTTGGTATAATGCTGTTTGGGCAATAAATAAAAATTGGGAGGAAAAATGGCTGTTTGGCGAATTGAGCAGAAAGGGAGTTGAGGGGAGGGAAGGCAGAAGGGAGAGGTGAGGAAGGAGTGGCCCGGAGAGCAAAGATGGCACTCACAGTGGGGACAGTGGCAGCAGCCGGAGGGCAGCAGGCTGGAGGGAGCGGGAGCAGAGCAGGAGAGGAGCTGCGGAGAAGGAGGCGGAGGCAGAGGGAGGGGCTGTGTCCCTGACAGGCCACCCGCCGAGCCCGGGATCTGGGACAGCATCCCAGAGGGGAGGTGGCCTGGCCAGGCCTTGAAGGACAGGCAAAGAACAGGGTGTGCTGGGCCCCGGAACCATCTAAGGCCGGCCTGGACTTGGGACCATGGGGTGGAGGGACGCTGGGACGGGCCTGTGTAGAGGGGGACTGAGCCAAATTGTGGGGGGTCTGGGTGAGGAGCAGTGGGGGATTCAGAGCAGCCCTCCAGCGGGGGGGGGGGCCAGGAGGGGACGATGGAGCTGGGCAGTGTGGCCTGACCAGGGCAAGCCTGGGCACATGAGAAATCTCCTGATATCTAAGAACGCCAAGAGCGCCCGGACTTTCCAGGGGAGCAGGAAGAGTCTGGCTTAACAACCCCCTACCCCCCCCACCAGACTCCACCTCTACGCCAGACCCCGCCCAACAGACACCCCCATTTTCCGCGTCCCTAAATATGCCAGGCACTGTCCAGCCACTTTCCCATCCAAGCTCTTTCGCCACCCTCGAAACAACCCTTGGAGGTAGGTGTTACTGCTCCCAATTTGCAGTTGGGGACACTGAGGCTTGGAGAGGCGAAACCACTTGCCCAAGATCAGAGGCAACCAGTGGCGGAGGGGCAGGCCTGGGATCTGACCCGGGGGCACCGCCCACTTAGGCAGCTGGGTGGAGCTTGGGGAGGGGGCCAGACTGGCGGGGTGCTCAGAGCCAGTGCTGGGAATAGGGAACAGCAGGTGAGGGGACCCAGCATCTCAGAGGTCCACAGGGGAAGGGGCGCCGGGCAGGAAGGAAGGGGTTACCTTGGCACGCAGAGTAGACTGAAGACGGTGAGGTACCTGTTTGTGAATGAATGCACGGGTGGATGGGTGAATGAATGAATGAACGCTTGGCTGGGAAGCTAGATGAATGAGTGGGTGCAGAGAGGAGGGGTACGGGGAGAGGCGGCGCAGGAGCGAGAACCCCTTTCTCTCTCCCTCCCCCAGCACTGGAGGCCGGCTTCGGGGCCTCCCTCCCCGGGCCCCCCGGGGCGCTGAGCTCCCTCCCCCAACCCCAGCCATTTTCGCCGAGGGCAGGGGGAAGGGGACCCGGAGGCCGCTTCTCCCAGGCTGGGCCCGAGTCCCCGCGCCGCGGCGCAGCCTCCCGCGCCGGGTCCCGCCGGCCAGTGCGCAGCGCGCCCCCGCCCCCGCCGCCGCCTCCCCGGCCCCCGCCCGCCGCCTCCTCCTCCTCCCCGCTCCCTCCCCTCCCGCTCCGCTCCTCCGCGCCTGCACGCACGGCCCCCGCCGCCGCCGCCGCCGCCGCGAGGGGAGAGGCGGCCGCACAGCCCGGGTCCCCGCGCCCTGCTCGCTGCCGCCGCTCGCTCGGGCACCGCCGCCGGCCCTCGCCCCGCCGAGCGCACCCGCCGGAGCACACGCACCCCGGCCGCCGGGCGCACCCCCGCGCACGACCCCCGCGGCCCCGCCGGGCGCCCGAGCCGGGCAGATGCGCCGCCGCGCGCCCCCCGCCCCGGGCCCGCCACGACGCCGCGCCGCGCGCCGGGGTCTCCTCTCCCGGGCCCCCTGGGGCGCCCTCCGGCTCCGGTTCCCGCCCGCTCCTTGGAATAACCCCTGAGGCTCCAGCCGTCGCTGCAAAGTTTCCCGAGGAGACCCGCCTCCCCGGCCGCTGCGCAGGTAAGGCAGGCTGCACCGGGCGGGGGCCGGGGGCCGCGCGGCCGGGACGGGGCGCGGGCGGCCGCGGGGCGCAGGGGCGCGCGGAAGCGCCGCGGGCTTGGGCTGCCCGCCTTGGCCCGGGCGCGGCGGGGGACGCGCAGCCTTTGGGATTTGGGGTGGGGGGCCCCCGAGCCGAGAGCCGCGCGCTGGCCGCGCTGGAGCAGCCGCGGGGAGGCGCGGGGTGCGCGGCCGGTGGCCCCGCTCTCCGGAGCCGAGACCGGGAAGGGCGGGAGCTCGACTGGAGCCCCGGCCCGAGCCCTTGCTACCCCCTCCGGGGGAGACAGCCCGCCCGCGGGGGGCGCCAGGCCGAGCAGGCGGGTCCTGCCTCTGGCCGCGGGAGCCGGAGGGCTGGGGTGCTCGGCCACGGGCGGCCGGCGCGAGCGCCGCGCTCCGGTCCCCACCCTCCGCGTGAGTCACGGCTGGAGCGAGGTTTTATTTTTAAAACGACTTAGAGGGGGGCAGAAGCAGCCTCCAACTTCCCTCCCTGGGCGCGTTGTGGGCCGGAGCCCTGGGCAGGCGGGGGGGCTGGAACCGTGCACCTGGCACCGAAGCGGAGGTACTAATGGACTGGGGTCTAGGTCGGGGGGCTGCTTCCCCGGGTCCCAGGCGCCGCGCGCGCCCTGGGGACAGGAGGCCCCGGGTTGGAGGCCGGCGAGTGTTGTTGCCCAGCCGCAGGGACCCGGGGCCCTTCACAGCTCCCTGAGGAGAAAGTTGTGGAGCTGAGCCGACAGGGAGCTGCCCCAGGCTTGCCGGTGGTCCCGGGAGGGCGACGAGGCCCTCTGGGGTGTGTGGTTTTCAGAGAAGACAGCCCAGCCGGGGTGTGCCAGGCCCGCGCCGCCCCAAGCCAGAGCTGTCATGGGGATAAAAGTCAAGGCTGGGGGCAAGGAGGGGGCACCTGGGTCCAGCTCCGTGCTCCCTGCACCCTCAGGGAGGACGGAGACCCTGCTCCTCCGTGTCCCCCTCCCCTGGTGGCTTCGGAGTTGGGGGTGACCCAGAGCCCGGGAGTTCCCAGGATGCGGCTGGTAGAGGATGTGGGCTTGGGCAGTCCCGTCTGCCCACCGCCGCGGGAAAGGCGTCCACGCGCAGGGCGCAGGCTCGGCTTTCTGGAGCCCAGAGCCAACTGCCTCGCTTCCTGCCAGCCCCGGAGGAGAGGCGCAAACATCACCTGTCAGCTGGTGCCGGCTCCGTGGGCGACCGCTCAGGGCTTCCTCGGAAGGTTTAAAATGGAAATGACCTGCGTGTGGGCTGCCAGGGCCAGTGCCCAGGAGAGGACGATACCCAGCTGGGCAGGCAGCGAGGGGGGCCCTGGCGGGCAGGAGGAGCAGGGGGGCTGTCACACTGGCTGAAGGGCTGGCCGGGGGCAGATCCGAGACCAGGAGAGAAAAGGCAGCCTGGGCTCTGCCCGGGGGACAGTGTGTATGTGGGGGGGACGGGGGGGACGTGGGTGCTCTGGGCTCTGCGCTCCTACACAGACACTTAGAGACTGGACACCCTTCTGTCAAAAGCCTGCCCAGCTTCAAGTTCAAGTCCAGCAGGCCAGTGGCTTGGGCAGCCCCACGGCCCTGAAGCAGCTGCGGCCTGCGGCTGCTTCCTGCTGGCACCCAGACCTGGGTCTGCGGTCCCAGCTCCACCCCTTATTGGTCATGTGACCTTGGGCAAGTCCCTCAGCTCTCTGAGCCTCAGTTTCCCTGGGGTAAGGTGGGGTAGACTGCACCCACTTCCTGAGGCCAGGCTCAGGGTGAGAACTGCTTCGTAAGCCAGGATGAGCTGGGCAGATGGTCCATGTCGTTGATGGACCTGTTTCTGGGTTAGGGGCTCCCCAAGGGCTGAAGATGCCTGCGGAGGCTTTGGAGAGTCGGGGGGCCCGTGTGCTGTTCACGGGCTTAGGCAGCAGCAGCGCTGCCCTGGGCCTCCGCTGCTGCCTCCTCTGAGGCCTTCAGCAGAAGCCCCCTGGGAGACCCTCCCCTAGCTGGTTTCCAAGGAGGCGGTGGGGAGGGAGTACTGCCACCCATCGCAGTCACCTGCTGCCGGGGCTCTATCAGGAGGGTGCGGGTGAGGGTGCTTCTGGTGGCCGAGCCTGTGTCGCCCACTGGGTGACCCTGGGCCTGCAGCACCCCCCTGGAGACCCTGCCTCTTTGCGGGTACAAGGGGATATGGCGGCTGTCCCACCCCTGCGAGTGGGAGAGCAGGAAGCTTGGGCAGGTGGTGATTGCACTTGCTTCCAAGTTAGCTGAGCCATGGAGCAGCGCTCTGGGCAGACCTGGGTGTCGAGGGACAGGGGGACAGGGCAGGAGCCAGCCAGCCCAGAGGCCCAGCGCAGCGGCAGTTGTCAAGCAGTGGCTGCTTGGTGCGGAGGGAGGACGGGTCCCTGGGGCCAGCGGGGTACAGTCACCTCTGCCAGGAGGTGGGAAGGAAGCAGCGGGCAGAGGCAGGGAGGTGGGGGGGGGATGCTTGGCAGGCCCTGGGCCTCGTGGGGCCGCCTGTCCCCGGCCAGGGGAAGGGGCGATGGCTCAGGAGAGGTGCTGAGCAGACAAAGGCCCCTGTGCTGCCGTGTGGGCAGCCCCGGAGCTGGGGACCTGCCGGCAGCCCCCTCCCCAGCTGGCCAGGCTGCCCCTGGCCTGGTCTGGGAGATGCACCCTGCCCGGGCTATGCGGGGGTCTGGCTGGGCGGGCCCTTCTGCCCTGGGGGCTGGGAATGCCATCAGCACCTCATCCTCTTGAGGGTGTGCCCGGGGCACTGGGATGCTGCCTGGGGGTCCTGGGGGCTGTGGTTCCGGGGGCTTCCACCTCCCGGCCTACTGCCCTTGGGCAAGTGGCCAGCCCTCCCCGGGCCTCGGCGACCTGGCCTGTAATGTGGGGTAACACGCTATGAGGTGGCGCCAGCAAAGCTTCTGGCACATGCCCAGCACGGAGCCCAGGCCTGGCCACGGTGGGGTCCCCAGTGCCCCCCACCCCTGGCTCACTCTGGGCCGAGGACTTCGGCCTCTGCAGCCCCCAGCTCTAGCCCCAGCGGCCAAAGCCCATTCCTGGGCGGGGTCTGGGAATGCCCAGAACAGCAGCAGGGGTGCGGGCTGGAGGGGTTGGCGCCCGAGGCCCCTCCCAGGACGGGGTGCAGGCGGCAGTGTGGGTGTGGGCGAGCGCGAATGGACAACGGGGTGTGGGCGTGGCCGGAAGTCCTGGTGCCCGCAGTGGGGTGGGGGGGCTGCCCCAGGTGGCACCCCCGGGCCCTCAGAGAGGACCTTGGTCCCTGCTCCCCAAGGCACTGCCCGTGTGCATGGTGGGGGTCCCCGCCCCACCACCTCCCCAGTGCTTCTCCCTGAGACAGCGTCCGGGCCGGCTCTGCGTGGGCCAGGGCGCCAGGGACTGCGTTCTGTCCTCAGCTCGGGACAGCCACCCTAGACTGCCAGGGGGTGCTGACAGGACGGCCGGGAGGGGACAGGACTGGCTCTCCCCCCACCCCCAGCCAGCCTGGCATTGCCGAGCAGCAGCTGGAGCCGAGCGGGTTCCAGAGAGAGGGCGCCGTGTTTGCGCAGGCTGGTGTTTGCCTGGGCGGCCGGCGGCTGCGTGTTTACCGCCGCCACGGCCCCTGGAGCCCAGGCGCTCCCCGGGGTCAGCGGCTCTGCTGATGTCAGGGTTCTGGGGCCTCCACCTGCTCGGTGGAAGTTGTTTGCTGGGTTGGCTGCAGTCCTGGGTTTTTAAGCTGCCCCCCTGGGCTTGCAGGTGCTGCCTCCCCTCCCCACAGAGTGGGGGGCCAGTGAGCGTGGGGGAGAGGTGGGCGGGAGGGGACGGTGGGTGGGAGGTATGTGGCCTGGGCTGGGGTCACCTCTGAGTCCCTGTCTCCTCTGTCTTCCCCTCCCTCCCTCCTTCCCTTTTTCTTCATTCATTCAGTTGTTGAGCACTGGTTGGGGAGTCAGTAGAAAACCAAAGCAGCCGTGTGTCCAGCCCTCGGGGATCGCGCAGTCGGGTGGGGGGCTCAGACGTGGCCCAGATACTCCGCCCCCCACATCAAGTCTTGGGCTCTGAAGGCAGGGCAACAGAGCGGCCTGCTGGGGGCTGGGGGTCCAGGGAGGCTTCTGGGGAAGGGGTGCTTGAGTACGCAGGGGCAGGGCACGCAGGAGGCCCTGAGGACGGCCGGGCTGCCTGCCGGCCTCTCGCAGGTGTGGGGTGCACGGGGAGGGGGCCCCGCAGGCACACCAGCCGCGGGCCACTGGGAGCTTGCCGTCTCCCAGCGTCCCTGCTGCCCCGCCCCCCTTCCCTTCCCCCTTCCCCGGGACACTGGTGTGTGCGTGCAGGACAGGGCCCTGGGCAGGTCCCAAGGGCTGCGTCCCAGGGCGGTGTGGGCCGCTGAGCCGGCATCTGGTGGGCCTGGCACGGGGACCCTTGGGCTGCTTCGTATGGGGCAGCCCTGGGGACGCCCGCCCTGACTCTGGCTGTTCCCTGGCCTGGGGAAGGAAGAGGCATTGGCCGGAGGGACGAGGGGGACTGGGGGCTGCAGGGAGGGCGAGAAACGGGTACCCAGCTGTACGGGGCTCAGCTAACCACTAGGGGACACTGCCTCCCCGGCAAGCGCAGGACCCGGGCATCCAGGCGGGCCCGGGGCTGCGGCCTGCGGGGTCTCGGGCTGTTTGGGTGGCGTCTTTCTGCTTCATTGAAACTGGGGCTGCCCAGGGGTTCGTCCTGGCTGCTGCTGCCTCTGGCTCTTGAGAGCAGCTTGGTGGCAGTGGTTTTTTTCTCTCCCCTTTCCCTCCTTCTGCCTGAATTAATCGTTGGCACCAGATTACAACAGATTTAGCAAACTGTAAAAAAAACACACACACACATACAGAAAAAACCGAGAGAACGCGCGGAGAAGAGAGGAGAGAAAGGAGGAATGACTTGGGAGAGCAGACAGCATTTATCTACGGAGGCAAATGGCTCTTGTCGAACCTGTCCCCCGTCGGCCCACCGCTCCTCCACCCCCGCCACCGCCTGGGGAAAGCTTCTCGGGGAAGATGTCCTTAAAAACACCGCGGGGCGCCGCCCCGATGGGCTCTCCCCAGGGGTGGTCTGCGGAGGGCTGCCTGGTGGAGGTGTGGCCTTTGGGAGTGAGGAGGAGCGCTGAGGCTTCCGGGGCGGGCCATGGAGGTGCCTGAGGGTGGCGGCTGGGTAGTGGGGGCCCGGATGGGGGGCAGGGATGGCCCAGGCAGAGGCAGGGACCCAGTGGACGTAGAATGAATGGAGGAAACCGCGACTGGTTGACCGCCGCAGGGGCTGCTGGGGCTCCCAGGAAAGACCTCAAGGACGAGCCACATGAGGGACGGAGGTTCCCCGTGTGGCCTGCCCAGCAGCTGCCTGTTTGCTGCCTTTTCTGGAAAGATCCTGAGATTAAACTTCTGCGGTCAGACCGAGGGGCCTGGCTTAGGCGGAGGAAACCTGGCTGCTGCGGGGCTGAGCATCGGGGGCACGGCAAGTTGCAGAGGGGGGTGGGAGTCTTGCAGTAACCGGAGGGCCCCCAAAGCGCGGGGTGGGATTCGCTCGGCCCAGGATCTCGGGCTTCTAGTCTGAGCCAGTGGGCCCCGCTGTGGGGAGGGGGTGGGGGGGACGGGGCTCCTTTGCTCACGAGGTCTTTTCGAGAGGTTGCCCACGTGGCCTGGCCTAGCGCTGGCCACAGATGAGTTGTTTGCGGTCCCTGTCCTGGTGGGATGGGGACACAGATGCACACCGCGCTCGCCCCCTCTTGCGCGCTCACACGCGCTTTCACACGCACTCACACTCCGGCGCAGGCAGGCTCCTGGCCCGCCCTCCTTCCCAGCCTGCCTCCCCTGAGCTGCCTGCAATCAACCCCTCCCTGCAGCCCCCTGCCCGTCCTGTCCCTCCAGACAGTGCCCATCTGCTCCCAGCTGCTCTTCCTGTCCCTCTCTGGGGAGAAGGGGGTTGCAAAAGAAAGAGAAGCCGGGAGCGGCAGCCCCCTCCCCAGGCCCTGCTGCAGCCCACCTTCTGACCCCAGGGTGGGAGCCGAGCGGCCAGGTGGGCCTGGGAGCCAGCAGATGGGCGCTGGCCTGGTGCTCAGGCAGGCACCGCCCTCCTAGGAGGGCCGGCGGGGGTCTCGGAGCCCGTCCCATCTCTTGACTACCCACCTTCCCGTGGATGCAGACCACACGCCCTCACCCCCCCTCTGCACACACAGTCACAGTGGGTGCACAGTGCCTCAGTTTCCCTGTACCAGGCCCCTGAGGGCCCAGCAGCTCCGTGGCTCTGGGACTCTGAGCCCAGAGACACCCAGGGCTTAGGTGAGCAAGAAGGGCTGGGCGGTGCCAGGCACCAGCCCCCGGAGGTTTCCGAACACGCCAGCTCTGCCTGGCCTGTCTTCTTCCCGCTGTGAGAGTGGGGAGACCGAGGCACGGAGCGAAGGCCTTGTGCAAGGTCACGCGAAAGCCAGGCTCCATCCTGGGACCAGGGCTGTGGAATGCCAGTGTCCGGCCTCTGCAATCTGGTGGCCCTGAGTTGGCATCCTCCCCGGGTCCCTCATCAGCTGGGTGCCCCTGCGCCGCACTGCCCTCTCTGTGCCTCAGCTTCCGCGCTGACGGAGCACCTCCCAGGTGACGAGAAGCCTGGAAATGCCCGTGGGACCGGCGGTTAGGGCACTTCCGCAGATGGGACGGCAGCCGGAACTTGAGCCTGTGCTGGGGCTCGGTGGAGCCGAGGACCGGGGAGCGCCGAGGGCCTGGGAAGCGGTGTGACTTGATTCCTGCCGTCCGTGGGATCACAGCCAGGGAGGCAGGTGGTCAGGCTGTCACAGCTGCCATTATTGAGTGCTTACTGTATACGCTGCGTATTTCCTTGAGCACTGTGCTATGGACTCTACTGGGCAGACTCTCGCTGAAGCTCCAAGGGCCATGTTGTACGGAAGGGAACACCGAGGTTCAGACAGGCGAAGTGATTGGCCCAAGGTCAGGAGCAGGTTGTTGGCATGCTCTTAGCACCCCCCACGATGGGGTAAGCGGAGTCGTCACTGTCGATGTCGTCCTCAAAGTGGCTGGCAATTCCATCGCACCTCACACACCAGCATTCTCCTAATTGCTTTCCTTGTATTATCTAGATTAATTCTCCTCACAAGCCTCTGAAGTAGGTGCTGTTATTCCCATTTTACCTCGGGAAACAGAGGTGGCGTGCCTTGCCCAAGGTCACACAGGGGACGGGGAGACTTGGGTCGTGGCACGCTTGGTCCCACCTGGGTCCTTTACAACTGCCTTCGCACAGATGGGGAAACTGAGGCGCAGAGGTGGTGGGTACCTGCCGAGTTCACCCCAGCGCAGGCCTCTCACACCCTCTCGCTGAGCTGGGGACCTGTGCAGGGCCCCGGGGCTGGCTCCTGTCCTCCGGGAGCCTCGCACCTCTGGAGGACCCCTCCCTGCCCCCACGGCCAGCCCACATTTCCCAGCCCCCCCCATCGCGTGTGGTGCTGGCGTGGATGGCCTGTGACGTCACCGGGGGGCGGGACCAGGGAGGGCCTCCCAGAGAGGGGGGCATCTGAAGCCTGAAGCCGGGGGCGGGACCTGGGGGGCGGGAGGAGCCCGAGCGGGGTCCGGGGGGCGCGGGGCTGAGCAGTCTGCGCCGGGGGACCTGGCCCGCCTCTGCCGCGCGCACCCCTTTGGTGCCCTCGCGGGGAGCCGGCGGGCGGCGAGCGGGCCCAGGAGGGCGCCGGCGGCCTGCGGTCACGGAGCAATCTCCATTAGGGCCCGTGAGCGAGTGGCTGCAGCTCCTGGAATCCTATTAAAAGCTTTTTCATTGTTCCCCGCGATATGCTCCGCTCCGCCGGGACCTGGGCACGTTGATAATTTATTTGTGGAAGGGAAAGGGGGCGAAGAGTGCAAGAGAAAGGAGGAAATGTCATTATTTACTCAGTCGGGCTTTTGCAGCTGGTCCTTCCATGGGGCGGCAGGGGAGTGTGGGGGGGTGGGTGGCGGGTACCTTTCTCCTACCGGGCCTCCGGGTCTCTTGTGGGGACCCAATCAGGAGGGGGGCAAGGCTGTACTGGGGCTGCAGCTGGTGTGACCGGGCGGGAGGGGGCCGCCCACGCAGGGGGCTTTGGGGGAGCTGAAGGACCATGTCCCCCGGGGCTCTGACGGGGACGGGGGTCCGCAGGGCTGGCCTGCCGCGGAGGCTCCCTCAGCCCCCCGGGCGGTTGGGGTGGCGCTGGGGAGCGGCATTCAGCCTGGAGGTTCGGTGGGGGCGTGTGTGTTGGGGGTGTTGGCAGCCTCGCTGGGTCCTGAGGGTCTCCTCGTGCAGGTCGGGGACAGCTTCTGGGGTTGCTGGGGCAGGGACTAGGGAGCTGGCTGCTGGAAGTGGGGTGCTGGGGGACCAGCCTCACAGTCCTTTATGGCCAGCCGTGTGGATGCACCGACAGGGTGAGAAAGACAAGCCCCTGGCCCCTCTCCTCTTTGTGGATAGGACGGAATAAAGAAATAACCATAACAGTAATAGTAACAGCAGCAGTGAGGCTGACATGCTCCCATACAGTAGCTGGTTTCATCTCCCACCACCTCTGTACAGTGGCACTGTTAGAACTCCCTTTTTACAGACAGGGAAACTGAGAGATGGAGAGTCAAACGCACAGGGCTTCTAAGTGGCAGGGGTGGGATTTGAACCTCTGTCTCTCTCAGCGTGGCTTCTGCCTCTGGCGGTGACTCCCACAGAGCCCCCGCCTTCCCAGAGCCCCCGGGAGCAGCCCGGCTCCCCCTTAGTCCCCAGCGCCCTTCTTCCAAACGAGGAAGCGCTGCTTCCTAGGCTGGCATTTCCTCCACCTGCTCTCGGGGCCGGGCCGGGGGGCACAGGCTTGTGATCTGCCGCTCCGCAGCGGAGGACACAGGCTCAGCAAGGTGCGGCAATTTGCACAAAGACAGGGCGGAGCGGACTTGACCCCAGACCGGCAGCCCCGGCGGAGCTTCGCCCTGCGCTGGGCCGCCCAAGGGGACCGGCAGGAGCTGAGCCCCAGAGAACACGGCCCAAAAGGCGGCAGCCCCGGGCAGGGCTGGCCTGGGATGGGCCCCTCACGGGGAGGGTCAGGCCCGCGGGCTCTGCCCTGGCCGAGCCCCCCGCGCCGCACACCCTCGCCCGACACGGTCTCTAAACTGCAGAAGACTGCAGGATAGACACAGGGGCCGCGCCGAAGCTGCCACCCCCCCTTTGTTCTCCAACCCAGACACTGTCAGATACTTTAAACGAACACACATTTACTCGTCACTCACTGGCTCTAAGACCATCTGTGGCTCCCTACTGCAAGAAAAACAGAGTCCAAAGCCCCTGTCCCGGCATTTCAGAGGCTTCCCAAGCCTGGCCCTGGCTGGCCCCCGGCCCTGCTTCATCCACCCATATAGCTTGCTTGCGGGACGCAGGTTCACACTTGTGGGCCTTCCTCCCCCCCACCCCGTGCCCTGGAAGGCCGCCCCTGTCCTTACATCTCCCGTCTCCTGTGGGAAGCCCTCCCTGATTGACGGAGGCCCATCCCCATCCCGTCCCTCCCACACTTGGCAGTTGACACCCCCCCCCCGCCCATCTTTACCCCTCCTTTCCCTCCCCAGGCCCCAGCGAGGTGCTCCCGGGCTATGGCGTTGGCTCTGGGCTCTGTTACTTAATCCCACCAAGGCTGCTGCACAGATATGTGGCCTCCCCATCTGTCTTCGCGGCGGCCCTGGGGACAGATGGTGATCGCCCATCTTACAAGAAGAAACCCAAGACTCAGGGAGGTTCTGTCACCTGGCCAAGGTCACCCAGCAAATCTGAGGCAAAGCAGGGCACGGAGACACTCGGCTCCCTTTCACCCCCCGCAGCTGTGATGCCAGGCTGGCACCCCCCCAGCTCTCCCTGCGAGCCAGGCACAGCGGAGGGCATTCGCCGCGGGGTCTCCTTTATCCTCGTGGTGGTCCAGGGAGGGAGGTCCTAGGAGGGCCCATTTTATAGATGAGGAAACTGAGGCTGAGCAAGTGAGCAGGGAGGCAGAGCCCAGCCCTACAGCGGCTTCTCGAGAATCCCGGCCGAGAATCCGGTCAAGGACTTTCCGGTGCTGTCCACGCTTGGGGCTGCCCCCGTGCGGGGAGCGGGAATGCCGCAGGCCCTGCCGCCCGGGCCGCCGTGCCCAGGAGTGGGGCCGGGCAGGGGCCCTGCCCCCACGGCAGCTGCCTGCCCGGCCATGCGGCCTCCCAGACAGACGGAGCCTGTGAGAGCCGGGGGCCTGCGAGGAGAGCGCCGCTCCTGCCCGCCGCCGCTCAAAGGCCTCATTGTGGCGGGCGAGCTGGCGGCGGGCAGCTGCCCCCGGCGGAGGCGCAGACAGAGCCCGGCCTCTGTGCCAGCGCACTGCCCCTGCCCTGACCTGGGGTCAGCCGGACAGAGGCCCTTGTCTGGGAGCCTGGGAGCCTCCTGGGAGGGGCAGCCCCGGGCCCTCCCCTGGCCCAGGGCAGGTGTGGTCTGAGTTGCCAGGCTGCGGCCGCCAGGGGTCCAGGAGCCCCCCCAGCTCTGGCGGGGACGGGCTGGAAGCCGGAGGGGTCATAATATTAATAACTATCGCAGCAGCAGCCGCCGCTGCCATTGGGCCACTCCTACTGGGTCCACTGAGGGGTGTTTTGCGTGTGTTACTCAATTCCTTAAAGCATGCCTGTGAGAGGTGTACGGAATTTAGAAAGGAGGAAACCGAGGCTCCAAAGGTTCAGAAATCTGCACCAAAAGACATCACTGTAAGGGTAAGGCTGGGATCGCCCCCCCAGCTCATTCCCCTAAGTGCCCGTACTGCGACCCCGTCCCAGTGCCAAACGTGAGCCGGCTGCCGTGCCAGGCCGGCCAGTCCCCGCGGTGCTCCCGGCCACCTCCCTCGATCCTCAATGCAGTCCTGTCACTGCCCCCCCCAGGGCCAAGGCAACTGATGCGCAGAGAGGCGGGCGGGTGGGGTACCTGGCGCCTCCCCTGCCCGCAGGTAGCAGAGCCGGGACGCACGCGCGGGTGGGCGGGTGGCAGTGCTCGCGCTTCTTTCCCTTCTGGATCTGTCCTCAGCCTTCCCCTTCGGGGCAGGTGGGATCCGTGCCCGCACTTGGTGGGTGAGGCACCGGGGAGTGGGGGGACAGTGGGGAAAAAGGGATGCCGCCCCGGAGAGGGGGGGACTTCCTGGGCTGAGCCTCCCCCTTGCTAGGACCATTCCCAGCGGGACCCTCGGTGACCATCGTGCCACCAGGGACACTGAGGCGTGGAGAGGGGAGGTGGGACTGGTCCAGGGTCCCTCAGCCTTGGGGGCTGCCCCCAAAGGCTGGGCTCTTTCCTGGGGTGCTGGGGTATGCGCGAGCAGCAGACGGCGCGGGCTTCCTGTGTGCTCAGGGCTAAGCATTTACCTGCACACATTAACTCAATCCTCACAGCCACCTCATAAGGGAGATGCTGTTCCTATCCCCGTCATACAAATAAAGAAACTGAGGCACAGCGAGCGAGGCCCCCTCCCCCAGGCCGCGTCTCCACCGTCAGTCTCCCGGAGCGGCGCTGGGTCTCCTAGCTCAGCTGGTTCTACAGCCCCCCGACCCCGCAGGAGCCCCTCACCCCTCAGACCTTCTGGTGAGTCAGGGTGGGAGGTGCTGCTGAGGACAGACGGACAGCTCCGTGACCTATGGTGCCCTGCGCCTGAGCTTGCTTTTGTCTCCAGAGCTAGATCGGTTTCCCCACCTGGGAAGTCGGCGCCGAGCCCGTGTGGCCCCCTGCTCGGGGACCCCTGGATGAAATGCTCTTTCTAGGCCCTGGTATTGCTGGGGCTGGGCCCCCCATACCTGCCCTTCTGCCCCCCAGGTCTCCCCTTGAGCGTTCCGTCGCAGCTTCATCTGCAGGCCAGGGGCCTCCCAGGCCTCCCTGCTGGCTGCCACGGCCTGGGGATGCTCGTGGCCAGCCTGGGCCTAGATGACATATAAATAATGAATGCTCTTGATATTAGTAACCAGCGGCCTGGAGCGAGGGCGGGGGGTGGCGCTGGCTCCCCGGGCGCCTCCAAGGCCAGGCGATCGGGCCCTGGGCCCCGAGCTCCAGTGCCTCTGGCCAGGGGCACAGGTGACCCTGTGGGGGACCCCGGTGTTGGGTTTCCAGCCCCCTCCTCAGCCCTGCCTGTGGGCAGGGGGTGCCTGGGGCAGGGGAGGCACATCCGAGGGTGAGGAGGAGCCGGAGCCTGCTCCAGCCTGGCGGCGAGGTGCCGCAGAGGGCCAGCTCGCGGCAGCCTCGGCGGATTGGACGCAGAGACCTGGCCTTCCGGTTCGGCCCCGGCCAGGGAGGGGGAGCCCCGGGGCAGCCCCGGGCTGGAGGGGACAGGCTTCTCCCCAGTGGGGAGCGCGGATCCCGGAGGGGTCTCTGCCCTGAGCCCTTTGGAAAAGGTCCCTGTCTCCGGATGGCTCCGCCCCCTACTTCCTCCCTCGAGCCTCACGCCGGCCTGGGGACGTGTGGGGGGGCTGAGGACCCCACTGCACACACCTGCACAGGCCGAGGGGTGAGGCTGTGGCGCAGTGAGGGGTCCCCGGCCAAGTTGTGACCTCTCGGCTCTCCTAAAGGCCCCTGCTGAGCAGAGCCTCGCTCAGTCGCCCCCTCGGCTTTCCCCCCACCCCTGGCCTCCACCCGTAAGTCCTCCCCTCTCAGCCTTGCCCAGGGGCTCCAACAGCGTGATGTCCCCAACCATGGGGTCCCGGGTCCCAGGGAGGGACCGACTCCGGGGATCCTTCAGCTGCAGCCCCCTGGGCCCTCGGCTTGGTGCAGCGCTGGGTTTGAGTCCCCCCCCCCCAGCTACCAGTCACTTATCTAGACCCCTGCCTAGGCCTCAGTTTCCCCATCTGTAACGTGGGACAAGATGAAGTAGGCAGAAGCTGCACCCCAAGGGGGTGCCCCATCCAGGCCGGATGCTCTGCTCGGGGAGGGAGGGGGCCACCCTCTGGGCGAAGCACACACCAGCGCTGACGGTGCTCTGACGTGGGTGACAGGTGGCTGAGTCGGTCTGCAGGGGCCCGGGAGGGCCCAGGAGAAAGCGGGGACTCTGGAGGCTTGGCCTGCCACTGTTGGTGGTGACAGCCACCGGCAGCCCCCCCTCCCCAGGGCCCGGCGCCGAGTGAGGCTCATCATGATGGGGTGGGGGCCCCGCGCTCGGCCCCCTGGGCGGCAGAGCTGTCGGGCAAGCAGGCTCGCAGCTGTTTGTGTGGAGACTAAATCCTAACGGGGCTGACAAACGGCTGCGTGCCACCGCGGCGGTTCCAGGGCCGGGCAGGCCGGGAGCCGGCGGGCTGTGTGCGCACCGGCCCTTGGCAAGACACGCCGCCTCTCTGGGGTGGGGGGCCCCGAGCGCGGGTGGGCGGGGGCCGCCCTGGCCTCGCACCCTCACGGTCCCGTCCTACCGCACGGGGCCTTTTGCCTCCTGAGCCAATCGGGGCTGTGGCCTCTGGTCTTGCCCTGCCCCACCCCCCAGCCCCAGGACCCCTGGGCCTCACTGGGCTCCTTTAGATCTTGGGGGCCCCCACCCCACCTTTTCCCTCGGGGGCAGTGGAAGGGGCAGTGAGGGAATCGCCTGAGGCGACCCTGAAGCCTCTTGGTCCCCAAGCCCCAGGGCTGTCTTATGTGTTTATGCCATTCCCGCGTACAGTTAGGGGGGTGGCTGCTTGTGACCCCGGCTGGTGGCTGCGGTGGCGTTTGCCAGGGGAAGAGGGCAGGACCCCCGCCCTGGAACAGAGCTCTTGGAAGATGCCCTCGAGTGAGAAAGAGTGGCCTTGGGGCCAGTGGATGGCTCCAGACAAGTCACCCAGGAGCCTCAGTTCTGAAAACCCCAGGTGGCGGGGTGAGGGGGGGCTCAAACAAGCATCATCTGAACAAAAAAATTTTTGAGCTGTGAAGCCTGGTAAAGATGTGGAGTGTGAGTGCTGTTTCCCTCTGGCTGTGGGAAGGGTTGTACCCACTGAGATGCAGACTTGGCTTCTTCACAGGGGTGGGACAGGCTGACACCCTCTGCCCTGACCTTGCCCTTGGCAGACATAGCCAATCAATCCCAGAACTCTTTCCTACCAAGCCTGGGGAGGACCCGCTTGTGAAGGAAACCTTCCAGACACCCCCGGCAGGTGTTCTGCAAATGAGAAATGTGGGGCTCAGAGAGGCAAAGTAACTTGCCACAACCACCGGGCCCTAGGAGGTGGAGCTGGCGCTTGAACCCAGTTCTCCCGATTCCAGGGCTTCGTGATCATGGAAGCTGGTGGCCCAGGGCCCCTGGCCCAGTGGGGTCCTGCGTGGTGCCAAAGCACCTGCCGGACAGGTGTGCCGTGGCCAGGCTGGGGCTCTCTCCCACCTCCTCTGTATCAGCCGCCACCCTCCTGAGCTCACGTCTGTTAATGGCGGCCACTTGCTTTCTGGGTGCTTGATGGCAGCCAAGCGACACAGGGCAGCGTGTGGATCCTGGCCTCTGGGCCCTGCCAGCGCGAGGGGTGTGTGAGGAGGGCGAGAGGGTCAGTGGGTGTCAGGTCTGCAGGCTGGGGGGCCACCTGGGGCCCCAGGCTGGAAGTCGAGAGACGGGCATGGTGGGGGGCAGGCGGCGGCTCCCCTCTTTGGCTTCTGGGCTGCCTCAGTATAACCCTCATGTCCCCTTAAGAGGTAGTTCTGCTGGCTTGGAGGTTACCGTTTTAATGAAGCCAATTCATTAGTGGCCTTTAATGAAGCAGATTAACCTGGCCCGGCTCTGCAAACAGGGCATCCCGGGGTTTCCTGCAGGTTGGGGTTCTGGGGCGGCTGCTGGGCCTGCTTCGTCCCCCTGCTGAGCCGGGCCTGCTCTCCCGGGGTCCCGAGGAGCTGGGTCACGCTGGGTGGGGGCAGCCGTTCCTGCCACGGAATCGTGGCCCTGGAGCCCCGGCCAGGCTGGGAGAGTGGCCTGCGGGGATACACCCCCCCCGCCCCGGCCACCTCCAGAGCTGGCCAGAGCTGGTGCAGGTGGCAGGAGGGCCCCAGGGGCCCTGCCCTGCGGACCCACTGGGGACATTTTGCTCAGGGTCGGGGGGCGTTGGGGGAGCCCTGCCCTCTTCCTCTTTTGCCTTCCCCTCTGGGGGCAGCGCGGCCTCGCCATGGGCTGAGCAGACCCTGGGGCTTGGCCGCCTGCCAGGGCCCCCTTGGCTCCGCACAGCCGCCCTCCCCCGAGCCCTGTGGAGGCGCCTCCCACGGCCCCCACCCGCCTGTAGCTTGGGAGAAAGACTCCGGGAGGGCAAGGGGCCTACTCAAGGTCACTCGCCAGCTGGTGGCAGGGCTGCAAGGCCAGGCCATGGCCCCTGTGAGCCTTCCGTGTCGCCCCGCCTCCACCCCTGCAGGCCCTTCTGCGTCCCTCCCGCCGGCCCCCTGGGCTAAGCAACCGCACCCGGGGCTCGTGGACTCTGCTCGATGGCCTGGGGCCGAGGGGCCGGCTCTCTGAGCCCCTCAAAGGGGCCCCCACCCCCCCAAGCAGGAGAGAAGGGCCCCGGTGCCCGCCGGAAGTGGGGGCTCACAGTGCAGAGGGGAGCCGAGGAGGGCGGCTGAGGAGACCCCCTCCCTGGAGATGGGTCCCATTGGGGGCAGGGACCCACTGGTGCCATGAGGACGGCCGGGCATCCTGCGGTGACCCTTAGCAAAGGGCGGGGTCTTCTCAGGCTGAGGGCATGGATCGCAGTCTACCCCAGGGCCACTAAGCCGGGGATGGGACAGGTGGCCCAAGCCATGACAGGAGAGATTTAGGTTAGATGCGGGAAGAACTGCCCGACAGCAAGGATTATTAAGTTTGCGGAGGAAGGAAGTGGCCTCTCCCCAGTAAGCCCGATGGGCTTTGAGCTCTTTGGAAAATGTGCAGCTCCGCAGATCCTGGGTGGCCTCCCGGAAACATCAGCAGAGTGGGCACTGGGTGCCCGGAACGGTGCCCTCGGGGCCCTCACCCCTTTCATCTCCTCTCTGCCCAGAGGCGCCTGGTGAAGTGTGGACCCTGCTTCCCATCGTTCCAAGGGGCAGGGTGCTTCCCGGGGAGAGAGGCCGCCTGGCCTTGCATCTCTACCTTGTCCCACCCTACAGACTTGCCAGCCTCTGGCCCCTGTCCCCGCCTGGCAGCCCCCCCAGCTGGCCAGGCCTCCTTTTGTCACACATCCTGTCTTCGTGAGTGGTCACCCTCTCTGCTGGCACCTTCCCGTCCACTTGTAAGGATGCCTGGCTTCTCCCGTTAAAAACCACCTCCCCAAGGCTCCCTTCTCTCCTCCCCTCACAGCCGAGTTTCTCAAAACAGTTGAGGTACCTCCCACCTGCCACTGCTCAACCTGCTGGCATCCAGCTTCCGCCTGCCTCTTCTTCCCTTTCCTGCCGACACCCCTGCCTCCAGGAAGCCTTCCCTGCTTTCCCCCAGTCTGGGCCCCTGGAGTTGACCCTCATCACGACCTGCCTGTCGCCCCCGTCAGACCAGTGTGTCCTGAGAGCAGCCCTGGGCTGCAGTTGTCCCTGAGTCCGCCGTGCCCAGCAGGGGGTCTGGCACGGGGCAGGCCTTGACAAGGTGCCCCCTGAGGCTGCAGCGGGGGTGAGGGGCAGCCAAGGGCTCTGCCTCTCTGATTTACCTTGAGAGGGACACTGGGGGGTGGTAACAGATGCCATCACCACGCTCAGGGACACCTCTTTAAATACCAGCTGGAAGCAGCCGGGTTTCGGGGTGAGTGCAATTGCCCTTCATTAGCAGGAACCACAGGGGACGAGCCTTCTTGAAGGCCAGGCCGGGAGGCACCGGAGCGGGGAGTGGGGGTGGGGGCGGGTGTCCTCTGGGGCTCAGGGTCTGCCTGCCCCCATCCCACCCGCTGCCACCCCCAGGGCCCAGGAAGGGCTGGAGAGCATCTCGCCTGTCCCCTCCCAGCACTGGGCACAGCCTGACATTCTCTAGTCCGTCCCTCCGCCGGGCAGTGAACTGCGCGGAGGCAGGGCCTTCTCTGTAAATCTCCGGGGATGGGTGGGTGGGGCCAGCGGGATGGAGTGCCTGGTGGATTCCCTGTTCCTTGGCACTGCCTCGGTTTCCCTTTTGAACTCAGCCCGAGTCTCCAGGATCCCCGGGCGCCACCTCCTCCCTGCTTCCTGTGCCCACCCCCACCCCGGAGGCTCCTCTTGGGTGCCAGGAGGAAGGGGCCCCCTCCCTGCGAGTGGGAATTCACACCCCCCAAGCTGTCGGCGGGGAAGAGGGTGGGGAGGGCTAGCGAGCAGCTGCCGGAACAGGAGGCTCTACGAGGGAGCAGACAGACGGACGGTGAGGCAGAGCCCAGGTCTCCATCTGTGGGTGACAGCCTGGGGCCAGGTGGGTGGCCGCCCACCCCCCTCAGCCCAAACTGCAGGGCCCAGGGGGAGGGGGCTGGGGGTCTGAGTCCTGAGCCTGGGGTCTTCCAGGCAGGCCTGTCTCTCGAGTCCTGGAGGAGGGGCCCCCCTGGGGGCTCTGCCCACAAGCAGCACCCACTGGGGACAGCTGAGCACCCGGGGTGGGGGGAGTTAGACCACCCCTGGGGTGTTGTCCTGGGATCTCGGTGATACAGGGCAGAGTGGAACGACCCCTGGATCAAGGCCAGTCTAAGGTACCTGGGAAGGGCCTGCCACCCCGTCCCCAGGAGACCCCCAGTCTGTCTTACAAGCCACATCTACACCCCCTGGACTCAAGCTTGGGACTGGTCTACAGCCCCCGGCCCACGGCCACAAGGAAACGCCCCTCCTGCCCACCCCCTCCCGCCCAGTCCGAGGCCCAGCCCTGGCCCTCCTTTTGGCCTCTGCTCCAGTGCCACCTCCCCTGGCCTTCTGCGCCTGTCCCCGCGGGACAATCTGCACGCGGGCCATCACTTGGGGCCCTGCCCCTCTCCGGGCCTGGTTTACGGGGCCGGGGGCGGCGCTTAGGGGGGCAGCAGGCAGTCTACTGCTGGGCCCTCGTCTGTCTGCCCGTGCCCAGCCACTGCTCGGTGGGCAGTTTCACCCACTGAGGTGGCGCTGAAGCAGGGGGAAGGAAGGACACATTGACACCATTCCCAGGACAGAGAGGAGGTCCCTGCCTGGGAAGTGGCCAGCGAGGGAGACCGTCGGTGCTTCCCAGGGTCCTTTTCACGAAGGCGCAGGAGCAGGGCCTGGCGTGCCCGAGGGCACCTGCAGGCAAACACTGAGCAGGACCCTCAGCTGGGGGCTTGGGACCCCAGGGGCATTTTCTGTCTGTCCAGCCAGGCGGAAGTGGTTCTTCAAACAGGCGCGAGACTCCCACCAGCGCCTGGGGTCCCCGAAGGCAGCTGGGTTGGGGCGTGGGGAGAGCGGAGAGTGCCCCGTTTCCCACAAGAAGTGTGTGCGGTGGGAGCAGGTGGCCCTGTGCCAGCACCGGCCACCCCTCAGGCCACAGCAGAGGGCGAGGTCAGGAGACGGGGCTGCAGCAAGGGGGTGGCCCTCGTGCAGGCTCCCCAGCTCTCTGCCATCCCTCTATCCAACCGCAGATCCCAGGGAGCCCTGGCAAGCCCCAGAGCTGGTGTCCTCGTGGGAGGAGGAAGGGAATGGCCACGTATGCAGCATTTACTCAGGGTCGGGTCCCGTGCTGAGGGTCCTTTCAGGAGGCCCCCCCCCACCCACCCGGGTCACAGGTGCAGAAACAGAGGCGCAAATTGGAGAAGTCCCAGGATCAACTCAGGCAGGTCCAATTCCCAAGCCATCCCCTTCCTTCCGGGCCACCCCGGGCTGCGGCTGCCAGCCGCCTGCCCATCTCCCATTTGGAAGGGCTGCTCCGCCCTCCTGGGACGGCGGCCCCTCTACCATCTGGGAGCCCCCTGATAATGCAGAGTGTCACCCTGTAATATCCAGCTGCGTTTTGTACAATGGCCAGCCCGTTCCAACCCTGTTTTCCTGCTATCTGACATCGTATCACAGCCCCCAGGTACGGCGTTTCTGCGATAAACCGAGGAGCACTGCCTTAATTAGCCGTGGAATTGTTCATTGGAATTATGAATCCTCTCATTCGGCAGCGGGTAGAAAGGGCAGGGCATCTGAGCAGGGTGTCGCAGCCCTGCAGACCCAAGGGTGCCCTGAGATGGGACAGCTGAGGACCCCAACGGAGACCCTGTCAGCTGCTCATCCCGGCCCCCCAGCCCGAGGGCTACTTAGAAGCAGCCAGGGTGGGGCTTGGCCTGGACAGCCACCTGCAGGAGGGGACAGCCCTGGGGAGGGTACGGGGGGCCTGGCCACTGCCACTGTGTGCCCGCCTGTCTGGGAGGTACCTGCAGCGGGACACCTGGGTGGGGGAGCAGCAAGTCAGGCTTCTCTCCGGGCAGCTGCCTCGTGCCTTCCGGAAGGGGCAGCAGATGCCCCGGGCCCAGGAGCGGCTGTGAGGACACTGGGGAGGGGGGCAGCAGAAGAGCCGACAGCTGCTGGGTGCAGCGGGCACGGCCCTATAATTGGGCAGCCTGTTCCCAGATAAGGCTAATGACACCGGGCAGCTTCCCGCTCCACGTCGGCTGCGGCCGCTCATTTCCTGCTCCCGCGGCCGGCGATGCCAATTACCTCGCCTCCTGCTCGCCAGCGGCGGCTTCTCGGGCTGCCAGACGATTCGCCTGTCATCAGCCGGGGCCTGGATCCTCTCTGGAGGATGGCAGGGTGTGGCGAGGGCAGCGGGCTGGTAGCGGTGGGGGAGGGAACCGGCAGGGAGGCGAGGGCTCCCGGTCTGGGCCATGCTGTGCGTGGCAAGATGTGGGGGTGAGGGATGCGGGGCCCCAGGCCATCCTGGGCGGGACCCATCTTCTTCCCTGCCCCTGCTGCGAGCTGGCGAGTGGGCAGCGGACAGAACAAACGGAGCTCCCCCGGGCCTGCCCTCCCTCCTCCACCCCCTGCCCCCAGCCTTGCTTTGGCCCAGAGGGCACCCCTTCCCTGAGACCTTGGGCAAGTCATTGAGTCACTGTCGCCCAGGGGTGAGGGAGGGTGTGCGGCGAGGTGAGATGAGTGGGGCTCAGCCCATCACGGGGGAACTCCCCTTCCCCTGTTGTACCCAGCCCTCCAGCTCTGCTCACTGGGTGGGATAAAGATGCAAACCCACTGTGCGCTGGGGGAAACTGAGGTTCACAGAGAGGTTTGGCCAGGGCTGAAAGGGTAGGACAGGCCTTGGCTCTTTTTCTCATTTCCTGTGACCCCAGAGGTCAGCCTGGGGGGGGTACGTGAAAGGGCAAAGGGCAGCCTGTCTATAGGGGGCAAGGGTTGGCTCCAGACTCCCATTACCCGAGGGTAGAGATGAGAGAGGTGCCAGGTGGCGTGGCGGAAGCCTGCGGGTTCCAGCTTCACTGAGGATGTGTCCAGCGCCGACGTGGGAGGAGGTCGGGGCCCTGTCCTGGGAGGGGTGCAGCAGAGAGGGCTGCCTGGCGACCTGGGGGTGGGGGGAGGAGGTGCCCCCAGAATGGGAGGCTGGCAGGGGAGCTGGGATCCTGACCTGAGGGAGAAGCCCCAGCTTTCCCTGCCCGCGAGGGCCTCTGCTCTTACTTGGGGAACATGCAGCAGAGAGGCCCGGCCAGGGAGGCGCCTGGAGAAGCCGGAGCCTGGGTGGACCATAGGCCCCGCGGTGGTACAGACAGGTAAACTGAGGCCCAGAGGGCGGAGTCAAAGCCAGGCCTTTCCCTCGGGGCTTGGGCCTGTGCCCTCCTCAAGGGGGTCTACCTACTCCTTTGAGGACCCCTGCGGCACTTGATCCCCCATAGTCCTGCCCCTCGGTGCTGATTGGTTGCCACCCCCACCAGACCCCAATAGGGGAGGGACCTCGACAGCCCTGATCGAGGCCGGGGTGGTGGCTGCTGCGAGCAGGAAAGGGCGGCGAAGTGAAGGTGGCTAGGGGTCCCCTCCCACAGGCCGGGGCAGTGGCAGGCGAACAACTCCCTAAGGGGCAACTAACAGACCAATTAAGCTGCCAATAAAAAATTTAATCAAGTAATAATGCACCTTACTTTGTTTAATTAGTGTTCTGTCAAGTGAATGAATATTTAAGGCGCGGGTGGCGGTGCCAGCATCTGCCCAGCGGGCAGCGAGGCTGGGCCCACATTTCAATAGCTCTGACAGCTCCCCACGCGGGCAATGAGCGCCGCCACCACTGCCCGGGAGGCCCGAGGGCGCCGGACGCAGAGTGGAGCTCTCCCTCCGTAGCCAGTCCTGCGCCTGCCTGGGCCTCAGTTTCCTCATCTGTAAAATGGGCAGGAGATCCAGGCGAGCTCTCCTGTTTCTGCCAGTCCTAGAAAGACCCCGGCTTGCTTGTTTCGGGAACTCCAGGGTCCCAGGCGGTGCGGTCAGCTTTCCGGACCTGAGGGCCCAGTCTGTGCGGCAGGAGTCCCCCAACTGTGGACGCCCCGAGGTCGCCTGTCAGCTCTGTGGCTACAAGTCAGCTGTGAGTGCCCGGGAGGGTAACTCGAGAAGACCCCAGCCCAGCCTTTGGGGAGGCGAGTGCCTCCCTCACTCAGCCCGGACGCCCCAGGAGGTGGACCCCCAAGTGTCCCCAGCCTGAGCACGGAGGCTGGGTTTCCCGCTGCCTGACTTGGGGCAAGGCCTGCGCACTTCCCCTCGGTTCATTCCCCCAGGCAGTCATTCATTCAACCATTTGGGGGGGCGTCCGCTCTGCGCCGAGCCCCGCGTTTCTTTCCCTGGAAAACAAGGGACTTGAGGTGGCCCAGTCTCCCAGTCCTCTAGGCCCCACGTGCTCCCCCTACCCCTGGCCCGTCCCCCCAGGCCCGCGGGTGTGGACGACGGTGCCCAGAGCCCTCCGGGTGGGCGGAGCGTGCCCACCCCACCCGCCGGGGCCTGCTTGCATATTCATGACCTGGGTGGGCATGCGCACTGCAGCGAGTCTCCCCGGCCGCCCGTGACGGGGCGGGCGAGCGCAGGATCCCCCCTCCGGGGCCCAGGCGACCCCCGCCGCGGCCTCCTCCCCGCTTCCCTTCGTGGAAAGAACCAGACGTCCCTCCCCACCCCCCCCAACCACCTGAGAGCCTCGCGCTGGAAGGACTTTGGTAATTATTTGTTTCAGTTGAGCTGTTTTCAGTCTAGGCTAGGCTGAGTCTTGTAATGAGTATGGATTTGCCAGTAAATAAGTCCCCCGCTTCTAACCCCTGTAATAAATGCATTTGGAGTAATCTGACGATCACGCGGTGTAATTGCTGGCTGTCAGGGCAGATGGATGCGCGGCGCGCTGACTTTGCCGCCGTCCGCCCTTCCTGCACGCTGCGCCTCCGCCCCCAGCCCCAGCCGGGAGGGGAGGGCCCCTGGGCGGCCGGGGCTGGCCTGCTCCCACCCGTCTCCAGCCTGGGGGCCTTAGGGTCCTGCCTGCCCCCCTGGACGGCGGGAGCTTCCCAAGCCACCCGCCTCTGACCCTGTGGTGCCCCTGCCAGCCCCTCCGCGGCTTGGCCCTCTGGTCCCCAGGGCCCTGTTGAAAACGCAGGGTCCCGGGTGCCACCCCCCACTTGCAGGGTTATCTGTAGGCGGAGTCCTCGAAACTGCGCTTTAAATTGCCTCGGAGGGGCCCGAGTTAGGCAGCCGGGGGGCTTAGGAGAACGTCTGGGGAGCGAGGGAGCATCAAGTCCCCACGTTTCAGGAGTAAATGGGATCCTCTTGGACCTGGGTCTCCCCACCCCCCACCCTCTCCACCTCCTGCTCTTGGCTACTTTTCCAAATAAATATTGCCCTCTTCATGCCTCTGGGACTTTGGCCAGGCCTGCCCCTTCGCCACCTGGTGGATGTCCTCTGGTCCTTCAAATCTCAAATGTCCCCCTCCTGCACGAAGCCTTCTTAGATTTCCCTAGGCAGAGACCTGCCCTCCTCTGCTCCTAGGATCTGTGGACACGACCTGTTTACACAGGGGCTGATCTTGACCCCCGCAAGGGCTGCTTCCCCTTGGCTTCTCTGAGTAGCCCCTATGCCTTGCACAGGGCCTGGCACACAGTAGGTGCTCAATAAATGTGAAGCGACTGACTCTGTGAATGACTGAGGAGCCCTGGCGGCCTCCCAAAGGCCGCCCTGAGTTTGCAGGCTGACTCGGGCTCGGCTTGGGCAGAGGTTTTCCCAAACCCTGGGGTCTCGTGCCCGCCGAGCCCCCTGCCCACCCTGGGTCCTCGTGGCCTGCTGTAGGGCAGGGGGCACCATCCCACCTCACACAGGGCGAGGAAAATGCCCCCAGTTTCAGGCAATTCAGCCCAGCGTCCCCCTGCAGGCGGGCACCCCATGCGGGGGCCCACGTGAGACTTGTAAGGGCCCCGCCAGCGTTTCCCGAGGAACAGGCCCCGTTCCAGGCCCTGGGGTGGGGGGCGGGGGGCAGTGGCTAAAGGCTCTCGGGGCCTGACACCCAAACCCGCCTTCAGGGGCCTGACCCAGGCCGGGGCCCCAGACTGCCACCCCAAACCCAGGCCAGGGTTTGGCCCCATGCAGCAGGGTGGGGGGACCCCAGGGGGGCCTTCCACACCAGCACCACCTCGCGGCCCCAGCCCCCCGCCACCGGGCGGACTTCCCGCCCTCAGCACCGCCCGGGAGCTCCTCCGGCTGTGAGCAAGTAGAGACCTTGAGGGAGCGAGCCTTGCCCACGGCCCCCGTGGCACCGGAGCTTGAGCCCCACAGTGGGGTCTCCACCTGGGTGGAGGCGTTCGGAGCCACGTGGTCGGTGCAGGGGCCCTGTCCGTGAATGCTGGGGCCAGGCTGGTTCTGGCACTGTGTGCTCTCGGACAGGTCCCCTAACCTCTCTGTGCCTCAGTCCCCTCCTCTGAGCAACACGGAGGATACTAGTGTTAAATAAGCGAATCGTTACACAACTCTTAGAGGTGGCCGCGTGCGAGATGCCGCATGTGTGTGATCTGAAAACACGGCAGATGCAGGGAAACCTCTGGCGGAAAGGAGGAGGAGATGGAAGACTTCCCAAGGAGGGGACGGTGTGTTTTTCTTGAAGGATGCATAGGAGTTCATCAAGGGGCGGGACAGATGGGCAAAGCCCCACCCCTAACACCCCTAGCAGCCTCTCTGGTCCCCCACAGCCTTCATTCTGGGGCTCTTCCCCGCATCCCTGCTCTTTGACGCACATGTGAGAATGAAACTGCAGAGGAGCGAGGCGGGGGTGACCGGGGGTGTGTGTGCTGGAGGGCCGGTGAGAAGGGGGCAGCAGGCTCACAGGTTTCAGGGGACACGCCTTGCGCCCCGACATGCGCCCACACCCTCCCTCGCCCGGCGCGGACAGCGCGGCTGGCTCCCCTGCCAGCCAGCAATCATGTTTAATAAAGGTTCCAAACGAGGCAGCCGAGCTCCAGCCCCTTCGGTCCAACAATGCAATTAGCACAGACAATGCCTCCCGCTTCCTCCCCGGCCCCCCGAGAGGGTGGTGGGAGGGCGGGGGCCGAGCCCGGCCTCCCCAGCGAGCCGTGGAGAGGTTTGAAAAGGAAGCGGTGATAGACTCGGAGGTGACAATGAACCGCATAGGACTGATGGCTCCTCTGGTTGTCAGGCAGCCCGGGAGGGAGCGCGTCTTCGCCGGATCTTTCTAGGTTAGCTGGCTTTGAACGCCCGCCCCCACGCACACCGGAGGTCTCTCTCTGCCTCCCTCCAGCTCGCCGGGCCCCTCTCCGCCTCTCCCTGCATCTCTTCTCTCCTCTTCTGAGGACAGATGCAGGCTGGGTTTCCATGAATAAAACATCAGCAAAGGAGGGGAAAAATCCCAAATTGCACAGCCTGGGATGGGGGACACAAAGCAGCCAAGCCGTGCCGCCGTCTCGGGGGGGCAGGGCGGGCTGCCTCATCCGCGGGAGCAGGTGCTTTTCAGGGTAGCCCCGTCAGATGCTGCCGGCCCGCAGCGGGGACGCGGGGTCTGGGGGCCTGGACGGGGTCCCGACCCCTGGACCGGCACCGGGCGGAGGCATTCTCCGCCTTCTCTCTGCCAGAGCGGCCTGCTGGGCACGCGGGACGCGTGCGTGACGCGCTCACGCCTGAGACCTGCCTGCCGGCTGACGCGGCTTTGGCTTCTTCTCCCTGGCCCTATTAAAACCCAGAGCGTGTCCTGTCAACATTACAGCAGGCTGCCGCGCGCGGGGCCTCTGGCAAGGCATTATCCGGCAGTGGGAGCGAGAAAGACTTCCTCCAAGTTCTCACCTCCGCCCCCGAGCCCTCACAGGCGGGCAGGCTTGGCACCCGCTGCCCACAGAGGTGCCAGCCAACACCTCTGGACAAACGGGCACTCCGACCAGCAGCCGAGAGCCTCACAGGGACCTGATTTATTTGTTCGCTCAAATTCATTCGTTCGTTCATTCGCTAAGCACTTCCGGAGTCCTCCTGCAACGGGTCAGGCAGGGTGCCAAGGAGTAGTGACGCCAAGTGCCCGAGGCAGCCTCCCCGGGCCCTGCTCCTGCTCTGCTCGGAGCGCAGTCTAGTGGCGGGGTGCAGGCCAGACCAGGGCAGGGAGGTGCCGGGTATGCGCACAGTGGTGACAGAAGCCTGGGAGGGGCTGCAGCCCAGGACAGGCACCTGACCCTGACCCTGACCCTGATCTGGGAGCTGGGGAAAGGCTTCCCTGAGGAGAGGTTGGCCGGATGTTGGGCTGGAAGGTGAGGTGGGGTTGGCCAAGGAAGGGGGTGTGGGACAACAATCCTGGGGTCAGAGAGGACCTCAGAAATGAAGAGGGGAGGAGTGCCGAGCCAAGGGGAGAGGGGAGGGTGGGCAGGCTTGGGCAGGGATGGCTGCCCTGGTCTGCTGCCCCCAGCTCCATTCTGACGGTGGCTGGGGCCTCAGGGGGTTTACCAGAGGTTAGATTTGCCTTTTAGGAAAAGTTGCCTCCTTCCCTCTCTTCCTCCCCTCCAAAGCGAACGTATCCCGGGGCCTCAGTGAGTTTGGCAGGGTGTGTGCCCATCCAGAGCTGGAGAAGGTGTAAATGATAAAAAAGACTTCACTCTCTCTCAACCCACAGCCCAGCCTGCGTGGGAAAACGACATGTTGGGGTTTCGCCCTGGCACCGAGTGGGCTGGGGTAACACGGAGGAGAGCGCAACTCATGGAAGGCTTCCCAGGGTGGTGACCTTTGGGTGGGTCTTGACGGGTGAATAGGATTGTGTCCTATCTAGAGATGTATCTAAAGAGTCCCTCTCCTTCGGAAAGTTTGCCTTCAAGATGGGAACATGATGAGAGCCAGCAGGTGAGGCTTACTACCTTCTAGGCACTTCTGAGAACCTTGGCCCATTTAATCCTCACCATCTTCCTCTTTTTCAGAGGAGAGATGTGAGCACAGAAATAGAAAGTAACTGGCCTACGGTCACAGCTGGAAGTGCAGACCAGGCATCTCGCTTCAGCACCCCTCATAACCACTCTCCTGAGCTGCCCCAGTACTCAGGGAGGTCCACCCTGAGCCCCTACTGTGTGTCAGGCCCCAGGCCCTCCGCCCTCATGCTGGGTGGTCATGGGGGTTCGCATGGGGTGGCCGGTGGCTCCCAAGACCAGTGTCCCCTGTGCATTTACCGGGGGCTGGGCAGCTTCCTGGGGCACGTGAGGCTTGACGGGCAGGTGCGCCGAGGCCTGGCAGAATGGCCGGTTCCCATTTCCCACAGGCCGGGGCCGGCCTGGCTGGGCGCTGCTGGGGGCAAGGCACGGCTGGGGACCGTGGGGGGCTGGGGACCGTGGGGGCCAGGGACCGTGGGGGGCTGGCCCGCGCCCGCCCATAGGGGGCGTTTGGAGGTGGCGAGCAGGAGGGAGGCCAGGAGAGGCCCCATTTGAGGGCACCCCCCCCTTCCCACGCCGCGCAGCAGGGAGGAAGGTGGCATCATTAGCAGGATGCGCGGGCCCCCTCCCTCCAGCCTCGGCCTCTCCCGGAGAGCGGCGAGGGGGGAATCCATTATCGGGCAAAATAGCAGCTGCTGACGTGAAAATGAAATATAGATTCAATACCTGCGCCTCTCGCCTCACAAATCATGCCCCGGCCCAGGTGACAGCCGGCACAGGCGCCCGGCTCAGATAACAAGAGGGGACAGGTCTGGGGTGGGGGACACGGCCGCTCACCCCCTCTCCCAGCCGTGCGCCTGCAGCTCTGGGACCTGAAGCAGAGAGGAGGCCCCAGGCCCCACGTCCCTGCTGCTGGTCGGGCAGGGGACGGCGCCCGTGGCCTCCCATGGACACGACCTGAGCCCCCCCGACAGGTCGCTGGAGGGTCCTGGCATTCGGGGAAGGGGCCGCCCCGGTCTGCGGCAATCTCGAACGAAATCACAGGGGGCCTGGCAGGCTGCTGCCCCCGCCCGCGACCCGGGGGTGGCTTCCAGTGCTGTTGGTTTCCCTGACCGTGGGCGGCCGTGCCAGCCTCGCGCCCCTGAACCGGCCACGGCGGGGTCCGTCCGGGCGGACCCCGGCCCATGTCCCGCGCCTGTCCCTCCAGCCGGCCGTTTGCTCAACTTCTGTGAGCGGGATGGCGGGAACGCATCCCTGCTCCGAGGCTCTCGGGGACCCCGACAACTAATTTAATTTCCAACGGCCTTGCAGTAAAAGCTCAGAGCGGAAGAGCGCCGAGTCTTGGGGGTTATTTAACAAATTGCCTCACAGATAAATACATTAAAATGATTCTCAAACCCAAGTCGTGTAATGTTGAAGAAGGAGAATGAAGAAAGTCGAATCAAAATGTAAATTAATGGCGCTGAGATAGAGCGTTCGAGATGGCAGGAGTCGCGCGCGCACAGGGCTGGCGACGGTCCTGCCTTCTGTTCAGGTGACACGGCGCCTCCGGGCAGCGCTGGGAGCCCTTCGGTCTCCGCAGTGGGGAGCTGGGGCGACGCCACCTCTGACGGCACTCGTGCCTACCAGCCCCTGGGCAGGTGCAGGCCCTGCCTCCCGCCCGGCTCCCGGCACAGCCCTGGCAGTTGTAAGGTGGGGGGTGCCCCCTGCACTGACCTTGCCGGGTGGCAGTAGGAAAGAGAGGAGATTGTGCACGCCAGGGGCTGGCACAGATTGGAAGGCGCCTGTTATCACGACTGCACGTCTTTGCTGTTGAAGGGGACCTTATGGCCTCCTGCAAAGCTGGCGGGGCCGGCACTCCCGTGTGATTGACAGCTTCTGGGAGGCCGGCGACACCCAGGCAGAAAGGGGGGGGGCATGCTGAGGGGCTTTCGTCGCCTCCAGCCAGCAGTGAGAGCCCCAATTCTGCCCCCTTTGTCCCCCTGCCCCTGCTCCCCAGGGGAGAGCAGCGAGGCCGGGCTGGCTGCCAGCCAGGTCTCAGCCCCTGCCGCACCCCTCTGTGCCCCGCCCCTCCGTGCCCCCCCCCCAGCAGCCTTCCCACCCGGCTGGTCAGCCTCTGGGCTCTGTTGGAGGTTTCCGGCACTGCGGGGGGGCTTGGTGGGAGATGGGGGCCTCCGTGACCCCCCCTTCTTCCTGGCTGCCCCAGGTGCTGCCTGCGGTGGGGAAGCGTACCTGCTTTCCTGCCCCGTGCCCCGTGCTGATCCGCCTGGGTGGGGCAGGAAGAGGGCATCCCCAGGGGGCAGCAACGGGGAGGGTGGGGGGCTGGGGAGGAGTGAGGGTGCGGGCGACCGCCCCTCCCCCCACCTTTGACTGCAGGGTGGGTGGGAGGGGAGGGCGAGCAGGAGGCAGCTATGTGTGGGCTGGGGGGTGGGCGTCTTCACGGAGCCACAGTCCCGTCTGACACCCCAGGCCTGGGACCCTGCAGGGGAAGGTGTCCCCAGGCCTGGCGGAGCTCTGGGGAGCAGGGCTTTTCCCGGGCCCGGCTGCGGGGGTCCACAGGGCCCTCTGCAGCCTCAGCCCCGGGGGGTCTCAGATGCTGTAGGTGGAGTGGAGCCAGGTCCCACCCCCAGTCTGGCTCTCCCGCTTGGCCCCAGGCACTTGCTGGCTGGTCTCTCCCCGCTTTGACCCCAGGCCCGGGCTGGAGGCGGGTGAGCACGCCGCCCTGCATGGGGAGGCGAGGGGCGCTCTCGGCTGAGGCAGCTCCCCCAGACCACGTGGGGGGCTCGGCCCTGCAAGGGCCTGGCCTCTTCCTGGGCATGGGGGTGGTCACTTCTCTGCAGGGGCACGTGCCGAGCCGGCCACTCAGCAGGGAGGGGGCTCAGTGACACCCCGGGGGCTGGCCTGGGCGGCCGCGTCTCCTGACCGTTCCGCCTGCAAGCCTCCGCGAGCTGCCTGCGGGCGGCAGACGCAACAGGCTTCTTATTGACATTCATTAAGTCTTTAGCAAATGGTTGAGGGAGAAAAAATAGTCATGATGAGGATTTATCTTGGGCGCCCATCCCAGAGCGGCTCTGAAGGCACGCGCTGAGCCGACCCGTGGGGCCAGATCAATGTCCCTCTGGCTGGGGAGCCGAGCAGGGCGGCCCGGGAGGACTCGTCAGAAGCTGGGGGGCTGGGGGCATCGGCAAGTTCCACGCTCTGTGCTCCGTGTCCCCTGCCTTATCTCAGTCCTCACGGCGGCCTGGAGATGCTCTTATCAGTATACCCTTTCTACAGATGGGGAAACTGAGGCCTAGAGAGACCAGGTCATGGGCTCGGGGCCACACAGCTGGCAGGTGACAGAGCTGGGCGCCGAACGCCAAGTGGGGAGTCCGAGATGGCCAATGAGAGACCCGCTCGTCCCCTGCCCTGATTCCTGGCCTTGGGACGGAAGGCAGTGGACGCCGCGGGCCTCCAGGGCCGGCGCCCGGTTTCCGGGGCGCCCGGAGCGCAGCTGAGGCTCTCCTGGCCTTGGGCGCGTCCCTGAGCCTTTGGGGGACGGGGCTGTGCGGGGGCCTCAGGGAGCAAATGGGGTGGGAGCGTTTGGAAGACCACCACATGCCAGCCCAACGGGGGGCTGGAGGGAAGCTCTCCTGAGCCCCCCTTGCGGTGCGGGCCAGGTGGACCCAGCCGCGCCCAGCGCCGCTCCCCTGCGCCCGCGCACGCGAGGAGAGAAAGCCCCGGAACTTAGGGGCGTGCTGGGCCGCGGGGCCTCCCAGCCGATTGGGGTGGATTTAACAGGACTTTGAAAAATAAAAAAGGTAAAACAGCAAACCGCTGCCCGCTCCTCCCGCTGCAATAAAAATGGGTTTATTTATTCGTGGAATGAAATTTAATAACTTTGGTGGGAGATGAGGCGTGAACAATAATAGTTTTTTTTCCCCTTCTTTCTCGTTTTGGAAGGGGGAGAAGAGGAAGGAGGAGTGGGGTGAGGAGGGGGTGGGGGTCCCTGCCAGGCTTCCAGAGGAACAGTCCAGAAAATCCCTGCACCCTCCAGGTTTCATGTGCCGATCCCACTCCCACGAATTCCCCACACGGGTGCCTTTGTCCCTCCCGGGCCCTCGGCTTGGGGTGCGGCTCTGTCCTCGTTGCTGAAATCCCATCCATCCCTCAGCGTCCCCTCGAGGCCCCCCTGCATTCTTCCCAGCCGCCCCCGCCCCTGCTGGGCACCCACCTCTGTCAAGGAACCCACGTGGTATTAGACCCAGGGTCGGGCTGGGTGGGGTGCTAGGTGCTCCCACGCCCAGGTTCCAGTCCTGTGGTCTCAGTCTCTGGGCCCCCCCCTCCCCAGAGCAGCTCTCTGGCAATGTTTGTTGAATGACTGAGTGAAAAGACGTAGCTGGAGCACCTACGTCTCCCTGTCCCCTTAACCTGCTGGGGCTGGGGCTAGGCTAAGGTCGATGAGGGGGACCCCTTGGCCGGCTCCCCAGGCCATTGCTCCTGGGCTGGGGGGCCCTGCCCCTCGTCCCCACCTGGGAACACCCCCTGCTTCTCCAGCTGTGGCTTGTGTCATTTACCTCTCTGGGCCTCAGTCTCCCCATCTGTGGAATGCACACCACAGAGCCGTCAGCTGGGTGGTTGTGGGGTGGCCATGAGGGCGGGGTCCTCTGCCAGGAGGGAGGCCGGGCTGCCCCCTTCTCCCCAGGGCTTGTGGGGGCTGAAGACGGTCGGGTTTGAGGGGTTCCGGGGCCCTGAGTTAGGACTCGCCCGGGCCAGGCTGTGGCCAGGGGCTGGGGGTGGAGGGGGCCTGGGAAGGGGGCCTCGGGGCGTCCCCCGACCGGCCTAGTGCTGCTTCCTGGTCCGGGCACTGCGGCCTGAGAGGCCCGAGCGGCCCGGGGGGACCAGCCAGCTCCCCAGCTGCCGAGCCGCGGGTCGATACCAAAACAAACGCGCTATCGACCGGCGCGCGCACTAAATCCTCCCGGCAGACAAGATGATGGGAGCCCGGATCGCCTGCTGAACTCAGGGCTCGCTTGGCCCTGCCCCGGCTGGCCGGCCGCCAGGGGAGGGGCCGCGGGGGTCCCTCCTGCACTCATCGCCCAGGCAGGGGGTGCGGATGCAGCGGGGAGGGGGCTTTGGGGGCTGCCCCCGGCGGAGGCTTTGGCAGCCACGGTGCAGGAATCCCAGAGGCTAAAATGAGGAGGTCGGCTGATCCAGCTCTTTTTGCAAAAATTAAATTACATTAGATAAATATGGAAAAAATACACGTGGCGTCTGCGTGCGTTATGAAGCATAATGATAAACTAAACACTCGGGAAACCACAGGCAAGTTCAGCCCCGTGGTTAAAGGTGCAGATCACCAGCTGTGCCGCTTCCCGCTGTGTGGCCCCGGGCATATTCCTTCACCTCTCTGTGCCTTGGTCTCCACAGCTGTAAGCTGGGGTTCATAAGTAGCACCTCCCTCCCTGTTAGAGGGTTGTTTTGAGGATTCAATGAGTTAAGATTTGCTAGGAGTGCATGGAAGAGAACTGCTCTTGGAATTTGGGGTATATTTCTTCCTGGCTTCATGATATGGCTTCCCCCCACGTCAGGCCCAGGGGTCCCTAATCTGACTTTTCGAGGGTCTGGGAGCCCCAAGACTCCCTTGCAAACTGGAGTGTTGGGGGAGGGAGTGTTCATGCTCCCAGAAGAGGGTCAGATTCTCAGAATGACTCCTCCAAAGTGAGAACCCCGCGCCTGCCCCGCCTGCCCCGTTCTATGAAGGATCTTGGGGTCCAGGAGGGGTAGAGACCCTGCTCGGTCAGCTGGGGCAGGGCTGCTGGCCCAGCTGCTGATGGCTCGGAGCCCTGGGCCTACTCCAAGAGGCCAAGGTGTCCGAGAGCCGTGGGGCCCTCTGCACACACCCTCACAGCTGCCTGCTCCTGCCTCAGTTTACCCCCTCCGCCAGCCATCTGTTTATTCACAATTCTTGAGCACCTGCAGTGTGTAGATGGGGGTCCGGCTGGGACCAAGGAGCTGTCGCCCAGCCCTTGTCCCATGGTCTCTGCAGACCCCCGTGCCCCTCGGTGCCCCTCTCCGAGGCAGCCCAGGCCAGACTTGGGTGCCCGGAATTCCAGCGGCCACACTCTGGTTGGCTGCTCGGCCTCGGGGACTGAGCCACCGGAGCCTCCGTTTTGGCCTCCGTGACTCGGGTGGAATGAAACCGCGAGGTTTGGGGCACCTGTTTATTAACTCAGGAACTCAGGAGTGCGGGTGCCCGGCACGCACAGGCCAGGCCGCGCTCTGTGGCTGGGCTGTGACGAGTGTGGTCTGGCACGTCAGATGGCGTGCGCGTGCGGGCGTGCGCGGGGGCTCTCGCCTCCTAAACGCGCTCCTCGCGGGTTAAACGCTGGGCCTCGGCGGGGTAATCACGGTGGCTTCCCGCAGAGACACCCAGCAGCCGGTGCTGTCCCCGTGCTGGCGGAGGCCACCCCAGAGCCCCCCAGGCCCCTGCAGGGGCCAGAGCCGCTGCTGAGGGCCTGGGTCCCGCCCAGCCTGCCGTGGGCTCTGGGGCTGTCGCCCCCAATCGCCAGGGAAGCCTTGGAGACCCGGGCATGAGGGAAAGGGGGAGCAGTCTTCCAACCCCCCCCCCCCCCGCCGATTCTCAGTATATCTGCACCAGCGGAAGCCTGTCAGCCTGGCCCATCTGAGGGACGTTGAGGGTGTCCCCCCACCTCTCCTTCCCCTAAGGTAGAGTCGCCTAAAATGTCACAGCGGGACACAGAGCTGGCGCGGGCCAATGGTCTCATTTTATGACGGGAAAACTACAGCACAGACAAAGGAAAGTCTTCCCCAAAGCCCCAGAATCCAGGTTGAGGGATTCTTTCCTCCCTCTTCTGGGATGAGAGGCTTATGAGGGAGGTTCCCCCACCTTTTCTACCTGTTGAACTCCTATGCATCCTTCAAGGCCCTAGCTCTGAAAGAACTTTCCTGACCTCTTAACTCAGGTTCCCACAGCTCTCTGAGGTTGATAACTGTAGCTTCCTGTGCTGAGCCCTAGCCTTGGGCCCTGCATACAAGAGCCCATGTGAGAGAACCCTGGGAGAGAGAACCGGGCTGCCTGGGAGCTCAGAGAGGTTGAGTTTCTGGCCTACGTTCACACAGCAAATAAGGGGACACAACCTCCCCCGACATCAC
>NW_026688424.1:0-59478 GCF_030445035.2 Dasypus novemcinctus | reverse complement strand
GGCCTGCAGAGGCCTGGCTCCCGGAGAGGACAGGCCCAGAATCTTCCCTCTCCCTTGTCAATGACCTGTCTTTCTCTGCGTTTCTTTTCTGGGACGAGAGGGGCCCCAGAGCACCCCGACGACTCTGAGCAATGAGCCTGCTCTTTCTCCTCTCGCCCTCCTTTTTGGGACCGTACCAAGCGACGAGCGTTTCTCTCGGCTCTGGGGCCGCGGGACGCAAAACGAAACTGCTTACCTATTGGGTGGTGAGACACTTGCGTGGAAATCATTTCTGCTCACTTGAGGCAGGCACTGCGGTCAAGTGGGCTTACAGGTCCAGGGGTTCCATGGACCGGGTATATTCTAAGCGGCCATCGTGACCGTCCAAAGCGGACGTATGGGTTGTTTGGGCATTGGCTCGAGTCGTAACCCTCCGTTTTTGGGGGAAAACAAGGGAGAACCCATCACCTTCAGCACATTTCCCTCTGCCACAGCACGCCACGCAACCAGGTGATTTTCCTATTGATTGCCGTTCCAAGCTACCATAGCGGGCAATGCCGCAGGGATACTGTCCAGATTTCCAAACCAAAGCAGATAGGCCTTCTCGCCGAGGCGCAGCTGCGCGGTCGATCAAGCCCCAGGCCCTGGTGCTCCTGAGGGCTGCGGGGACGCCCAGGACTACGCTGCTGAGGGCAGGTGGCTCGGGGCCTCAGTGCCCTGCCAGTGGGCTCTACTTGGGAATCCGTGCTCTTGCACGGGGTGGGGAGGGGGGAGTCGGTGGCAGGGGGCCCTGCCTACACATGCCTCTTCTTCTGTCACTTTGGCTGCGGCTGAGCCTGGCACTGGGTGCGTGCATGCTCAGGAGACAGGCTTCTGCATGTCTCTGGACAGGCCCCGTGCCAGCTGGGACCTGAGCCCCAGCGCAGGTGCACCACCTGCGCTCAGGTTCCTTGGACCGGCCCAGGTCAGCTGAGAGGGAGGAGAACATGGTCCTGACCGCGGAGGGAAGCAAAAGTGCCGACACCTGCCAGCGGGAGAGCCGCATCCGACAGCCCTGTGGGATCTAAGCCCCCTCTCGCTCCATCCGCTGCCTCCCTCCTCAACCCCTCCTTTCGGGGCGCCGAGACGGCGCCCGGGCTGGGGGTGGCGGAGGGGGAGGGGCAAGCGCTAGGCCTCCCGCGCCGCCGTAGACCCCTCTCTGACGCCCCGCAGAGCCGGGACCAAAGCGCAGGCGCCCCGGCCCGCTGGGACGGCCACGCCCAGCGCCGCCCTGGCGCGCAGGCGCCACTCACCCCGCACCCGGCAGACTCGTCCCGACCCCGCCCCTCCTGGTTGCTCTGGAGACGGTGGCCACCGGCGGGAGGTGCCCAAGCCCGGGAGTGGGAAGACAGCTGTGAAGGATTGGGGTGGGGGGGGGCGGGGGGGGAGGCGTTTTCTGCACTCGGGAGTTGTCCCCAGTGGCAGTGCCGGGACAGATGCGGCCAATAGGCATCCTGCCGAAACCCACCCAATGCACTTCGGGGAGCGCGTCCACTGCCAGGAAAACCTCCAGCGCTGGGGGAAGCGGGGTTCCAAAATGTATCCACCGAATGCCAGCAGGAGGCCACGGGGACGCGACGGAAGGGGTCGCCGACGTGGGTGCAGCCTGCTGGGTGGGGACCGGGCTAGGAGAGAAGCTCTGCTATGCTGTCCTGGACAGTTGTTCCCTCCTGTGTGTCTGGTGAAAAGCCAAGAGACAGAAGAAGCTCCAGGAACCAGAGAGCGGCTCCGTTGCCCAAAGTCGGAGCCAAAACTTCCACCGCTAGGGGCCACTGTTGGATAGGAATAGTTCCTTCCTCACACTTGCTGGGGGGCAGAGGGCTGAGTTCTAAGGCAGGGGGAGGGGCAGGGCCCCTTGCAGAAAGGGCTGTGGGGGAAGGGACCCCTGGGCCAGCTCTGGGGCTGCTGGGAGAGCCCCCTCTCCATGCCATAGCTCACCTGGCCCAGGCGCCAAGGGTCTGGGTCGGGCCAGGCTGCCAGACCCGTCTGAAGAGGGGGTTTCCTCGCCAACCAAAGTCCCCGAGGCCTCCTCAAGCGGGGGCCTACCTAGGGCCGGCCGGCCTTGCCCTGCAGGTCTCTCCCACGGCAATGGTCACAGACATGCTGTCTCCCATCGCCGTCACCTCCACCTTACGTCAGGGGAACCCCGGCCTTTCCCACCGGTGGCCTGCGGGCTTCGGCCTGGGCTCCCGGCCAGGCCTGCAGAGGCCTGGCTCCCGGAGAGGACAGGCCCAGAGTCTTCCCTCTCCCTTGTCAATGACCTGTCTTTCTCTGCGTTTCTTTTCTGGGACGAGAGGGGCCCCAGAGCACCCCGACGACTCTGAGCAATGAGCCTGCCCTTTCTCCTCTCGCCCTCCTTTTTGGGACCGTACCAAGCGACGAGCGTTTCTCTCGGCTCTGGGGCCGCGGGACGCAAAACGAAACTGCTTACCTATTGGGTGGTGAGACACTTGCGTGGAAATCATTTCTGCTCACTTGAGGCAGGCACTGCGGTCAAGTGGGCTTACAGGTCCAGGGGTTCCATGGACCGGGTATATTCTAAGCGGCCATCGTGACCGTCCAAAGCGGACGTATGGGTTGTTTGGGCATTGGCTCGAGTCGTAACCCTCCGTTTTTGGGGGAAAACAAGGGAGAACCCATCACCTTCAGCACATTTCCCTCTGCCACAGCACGCCACGCAACCAGGTGATTTTCCTATTGATTGCCGTTCCAAGCTACCATAGCGGGCAATGCCGCAGGGATACTGTCCAGATTTCCAAACCAAAGCAGATAGGCCTTCTCGCCGAGGCGCAGCTGCGCGGTCGATCAAGCCCCAGGCCCTGGTGCTCCTGAGGGCTGCGGGGACGCCCAGGACTACGCTGCTGAGGGCAGGTGGCTCGGGGCCTCAGTGCCCTGCCAGTGGGCTCTACTTGGGAATCCGTGCTCTTGCACGGGGTGGGGAGGGGGGAGTCGGTGGCAGGGGGGCCTGCCTACACATGCCTCTTCTTCTGTCACTTTGGCTGCGGCTGAGCCTGGCACTGGGTGCGTGCATGCTCAGGAGACAGGCTTCTGCATGTCTCTGGACAGGCCCCGTGCCAGCTGGGACCTGAGCCCCAGCGCAGGTGCACCACCTGCGCTCAGGTTCCTTGGACCGGCCCAGGTCAGCTGAGAGGGAGGAGAACATGGTCCTGACCGCGGAGGGAAGCAAAAGTGCCGACACCTGCCAGCGGGAGAGCCGCATCCGACAGCCCTGTGGGATCTAAGCCCCCTCTCGCTCCATCCGCTGCCTCCCTCCTCACCCCCTCCTTTCGGGGCGCCGAGACGGCGCCCGGGCTGGGGGTGGCGGAGGGGGAGGGGCAAGCGCTAGGCCTCCCGCGCCGCCGTAGACCCCTCTCTGACGCCCCGCAGAGCCGGGACCAAAGCGCAGGCGCCCCGGCCCGCTGGGACGGCCACGCCCAGCGCCGCCCTGGCGCGCAGGCGCCACTCACCCCGCACCCGGCAGACTCGTCCCGACCCCGCCCCTCCTGGTTGCTCTTGAGATGGTGGCCACCGGCGGGAGGGGCCCAAGCCCGGGAGTGGGAAGACAGCTGTGAAGGATTGGGGCGGGGGGGGGGGGAGGCGTTTTCTGCACTCGGGAGTTGTCCCCAGTGGCAGTGCCGGGACAGATGCGGCCAATAGGCATCCTGCCGAAACCCACCCAATGCACTTCGGGGAGCGCGTCCACTGCCAGGAAAACCTCCAGCGCTGGGGGAAGCGGGGTTCCAAAATGTATCCACCGAATGCCAGCAGGAGGCCACGGGGACGCGACGGAAGGGGTCGCCGACGTGGGTGCAGCCTGCTGGGTGGGGACCGGGCTAGGAGAGAAGCTCTGCTATGCTGTCCTGGACAGTTGTTCCCTCCTGTGTGTCTGGTGAAAAGCCAAGAGACAGAAGAAGCTCCAGGAACCAGAGAGCGGCTCCGTTGCCCAAAGTCGGAGCCAAAACTTCCACCGCTAGGGGCCACTGTTGGATAGGAATAGTTCCTTCCTCACACTTGCTGGGGGGCAGAGGGCTGAGTTCTAAGGCAGGGGGAGGGGCAGGGCCCCTTGCAGAAAGGGCTGTGGGGGAAGGGACCCCTGGGCCAGCTCTGGGGCTGCTGGGAGAGCCCCCTCTCCATGCCATAGCTCACCTGGCCCAGGCGCCAAGGGTCTGGGTCGGGCCAGGCTGCCAGACCCGTCTGAAGAGGGGGTTTCCTCGCCAACCAAAGTCCCCGAGGCCTCCTCAAGCGGGGGCCTACCTAGGGCCGGCCGGCCTTGCCCTGCAGGTCTCTCCCACGGCAATGGTCACAGACATGCTGTCTCCCATCGCCGTCACCTCCACCTTACGTCAGGGGAACCCCGGCCTTTCCCACCGGTGGCCTGCGGGCTTCGGCCTGGGCTCCCGGCCAGGCCTGCAGAGGCCTGGCTCCCGGAGAGGACAGGCCCAGAGTCTTCCCTCTCCCTTGTCAATGACCTGTCTTTCTCTGCGTTTCTTTTCTGGGACGAGAGGGGCCCCAGAGCACCCCGACGACTCTGAGCAATGAGCCTGCCCTTTCTCCTCTCGCCCTCCTTTTTGGGACCGTACCAAGCGACGAGCGTTTCTCTCGGCTCTGGGGCCGCGGGACGCAAAACGAAACTGCTTACCTATTGGGTGGTGAGACACTTGCGTGGAAATCATTTCTGCTCACTTGAGGCAGGCACTGCGGTCAAGTGGGCTTACAGGTCCAGGGGTTCCATGGACCGGGTATATTCTAAGCGGCCATCGTGACCATCCAAAGCGGACGTATGGGTTGTTTGGGCATTGGCTCGAGTCGTAACCCTCCGTTTTTGGGGGAAAACAAGGGAGAACCCATCACCTTCAGCACATTTCCCTCTGCCACAGCACGCCACGCAACCAGGTGATTTTCCTATTGATTGCCGTTCCAAGCTACCATAGCGGGCAATGCCGCAGGGATACTGTCCAGATTTCCAAACCAAAGCAGATAGGCCTTCTCGCCGAGGCGCAGCTGCGCGGTCGATCAAGCCCCAGGCCCTGGTGCTCCTGAGGGCTGCGGGGACGCCCAGGACTACGCTGCTGAGGGCAGGTGGCTCGGGGCCTCAGTGCCCTGCCAGTGGGCTCTACTTGGGAATCCATGCTCTTGCACGGGGTGGGGAGGGGGGAGTCGGTGGCAGGGGGCCCTGCCTACACATGCCTCTTCTTCTGTCACTTTGGCTGCGGCTGAGCCTGGTACTGGGTGCGTGCATGCTCAGGAGACAGGCTTCTGCATGTCTCTGGACAGGCCCCGTGCCAGCTGGGACCTGAGCCCCAGCGCAGGTGCACCACCTGCGCTCAGGTTCCTTGGACCGGCCCAGGTCAGCTGAGAGGGAGGAGAACATGGTCCTGACCGCGGAGGGAAGCAAAAGTGCCGACACCTGCCAGCGGGAGAGCCGCATCCGACAGCCCTGTGGGATCTAAGCCCCCTCTCGCTCCATCCGCTGCCTCCCTCCTCACCCCATCCTTTCGGGGCGCCGAGACGGCGCCCGGGCTGGGGGTGGCGGAGGGGGAGGGGCAAGCGCTAGGCCTCCCGCGCCGCCGTAGACCCCTCTCTGACGCCCCGCAGAGCCGGGACCAAAGCGCAGGCGCCCCGGCCCGCTGGGACGGCCACGCCCAGCGCCGCCCTGGCGCGCAGGCGCCACTCACCCCGCACCCGGCAGACTCGTCCCGACCCCGCCCCTCCTGGTTGCTCTGGAGACGGTGGCCACCGGCGGGAGGTGCCCAAGCCCGGGAGTGGGAAGACAGCTGTGAAGGATTGGGGCGGGGGGGGGGGGGAGGCGTTTTCTGCACTCGGGAGTTGTCCCCAGTGGCAGTGCCGGGACAGATGCGGCCAATAGGCATCCTGCCGAAACCCACCCAATGCACTTCGGGGAGCGCGTCCACTGCCAGGAAAACCTCCAGCGCTGGGGGAAGCGGGGTTCCAAAATGTATCCACCGAATGCCAGCAGGAGGCCACGGGGACGCGACGGAAGGGGTCGCCGACGTGGGTGCAGCCTGCTGGGTGGGGACCGGGCTAGGAGAGAAGCTCTGCTATGTTGTCCTGGACAGTTGTTCCCTCCTGTGTGTCTGGTGAAAAGCCAAGAGACAGAAGAAGCTCCAGGAACCAGAGAGCGGCTCCGTTGCCCAAAGTCGGAGCCAAAACTTCCACCGCTAGGGGCCACTGTTGGATAGGAATAGTTCCTTCCTCACACTTGCTGGGGGGCAGAGGGCTGAGTTCTAAGGCAGGGGGAGGGGCAGGGCCCCTTGCAGAAAGGGCTGTGGGGGAAGGGACCCCTGGGCCAGCTCTGGGGCTGCTGGGAGAGCCCCCTCTCCATGCCATAGCTCACCTGGCCCAGGCGCCAAGGGTCTGGGTCGGGCCAGGCTGCCAGACCCGTCTGAAGAGGGGGTTTCCTCGCCAACCAAAGTCCCCGAGGCCTCCTCAAGCGGGGGCCTACCTAGGGCCGGCCGGCCTTGCCCTGCAGGTCTCTCCCACGGCAATGGTCACAGACATGCTGTCTCCCATCGCCGTCACCTCCACCTTACGTCAGGGGAACCCCGGCCTTTCCCACCGGTGGCCTGCGGGCTTCGGCCTGGGCTCCCGGCCAGGCCTGCAGAGGCCTGGCTCCCGGAGAGGACAGGCCCAGAATCTTCCCTCTCCCTTGTCAATGACCTGTCTTTCTCTGCGTTTCTTTTCTGGGACGAGAGGGGCCCCAGAGCACCCCGACGACTCTGAGCAATGAGCCTGCCCTTTCTCCTCTCGCCCTCCTTTTTGGGACCGTACCAAGCGACGAGCGTTTCTCTCGGCTCTGGGGCCGCGGGACGCAAAACGAAACTGCTTACCTATTGGGTGGTGAGACACTTGCGTGGAAATCATTTCTGCTCACTTGAGGCAGGCACTGCGGTCAAGTGGGCTTACAGGTCCAGGGGTTCCATGGACCGGGTATATTCTAAGCGGCCATCGTGACCGTCCAAAGCGGACGTATGGGTTGTTTGGGCATTGGCTCGAGTCGTAACCCTCCGTTTTTGGGGGAAAACAAGGGAGAACCCATCACCTTCAGCACATTTCCCTCTGCCACAGCACGCCACGCAACCAGGTGATTTTCCTATTGATTGCCGTTCCAAGCTACCATAGCGGGCAATGCCGCAGGGATACTGTCCAGATTTCCAAACCAAAGCAGATAGGCCTTCTCGCCGAGGCGCAGCTGCGCGGTCGATCAAGCCCCAGGCCCTGGTGCTCCTGAGGGCTGCGGGGACGCCCAGGACTACGCTGCTGAGGGCAGGTGGCTCGGGGCCTCAGTGCCCTGCCAGTGGGCTCTACTTGGGAATCCGTGCTCTTGCACGGGGTGGGGAGGGGGGAGTCGGTGGCAGGGGGCCCTGCCTACACATGCCTCTTCTTCTGTCACTTTGGCTGCGGCTGAGCCTGGCACTGGGTGCGTGCATGCTCAGGAGACAGGCTTCTGCATGTCTCTGGACAGGCCCCGTGCCAGCTGGGACCTGAGCCCCAGCGCAGGTGCACCACCTGCGCTCAGGTTCCTTGGACCGGCCCAGGTCAGCTGAGAGGGAGGAGAACATGGTCCTGACCGCGGAGGGAAGCAAAAGTGCCGACACCTGCCAGCGGGAGAGCCGCATCCGACAGCCCTGTGGGACCTAAGCCCCCTCTCGCTCCATCCGCTGCCTCCCTCCTCACCCCCTCCTTTCGGGGCGACGAGACGGCGCCCGGGCTGGGGGTGGCGGAGGGGGAGGGGCAAGCGCTAGGCCTCCCGCGCCGCCAAAGACCCCTCTCTGACGCCCCGCAGAGCCGGGACCAAAGCGCAGGCGCCCCGGCCCGCTGGGACGGCCACGCCCAGCGCCGCCCTGGCGCGCAGGCGCCACTCACCCCGCACCCGGCAGACTCGTCCCGACCCCGCCCCTCCTGGTTGCTCTGGAGACGGTGGCCACCGGCGGGAGGTGCCCAAGCCCGGGAGTGGGAAGACAGCTGTGAAGGATTGGGGCGGGGGGGGGGGGGAGGCGTTTTCTGCACTCGGGAGTTGTCCCCAGTGGCAGTGCCGGGACAGATGCGGCCAATAGGCATCCTGCCGAAACCCACCCAATGCACTTCGGGGAGCGCGTCCACTGCCAGGAAAACCTCCAGCGCTGGGGGAAGCGGGGTTCCAAAATGTATCCACCGAATGCCAGCAGGAGGCCACGGGGACGCGACGGAAGGGGTCGCCGACGTGGGTGCAGCCTGCTGGGTGGGGACCGGGCTAGGAGAGAAGCTCTGCTATGCTGTCCTGGACAGTTGTTCCCTCCCGTGTGTCTGGTGAAAAGCCAAGAGACAGAAGAAGCTCCAGGAACCAGAGAGCGGCTCCGTTGCCCAAAGTCGGAGCCAAAACTTCCACCGCTAGGGGCCACTGTTGGATAGGAATAGTTCCTTCCTCACACTTGCTGGGGGGCAGAGGGCTGAGTTCTAAGGCAGGGGGAGGGGCAGGGCCCCTTGCAGAAAGGGCTGTGGGGGAAGGGACCCCTGGGCCAGCTCTGGGGCTGCTGGGAGAGCCCCCTCTCCATGCCATAGCTCACCTGGCCCAGGCGCCAAGGGTCTGGGTCGGGCCAGGCTGCCAGACCCGTCTGAAGAGGGGGTTTCCTCGCCAACCAAAGTCCCCGAGGCCTCCTCAAGCGGGGGCCTACCTAGGGCCGGCCGGCCTTGCCCTGCAGGTCTCTCCCACGGCAATGGTCACAGACATGCTGTCTCCCATCGCCGTCACCTCCACCTTACGTCAGGGGAACCCCGGCCTTTCCCACCGGTGGCCTGCGGGCTTCGGCCTGGGCTCCCGGCCAGGCCTGCAGAGGCCTGGCTCCCGGAGAGGACAGGCCCAGAGTCTTCCCTCTCCCTTGTCAATGACCTGTCTTTCTCTGCGTTTCTTTTCTGGGACGAGAGGGGCCCCAGAGCACCCCGACGACTCTGAGCAATGAGCCTGCCCTTTCTCCTCTCGCCCTCCTTTTTGGGACCGTACCAAGCGACGAGCGTTTCTCTCGGCTCTGGGGCCGCGGGACGCAAAACGAAACTGCTTACCTATTGGGTGGTGAGACACTTGCGTGGAAATCATTTCTGCTCACTTGAGGCAGGCACTGCGGTCAAGTGGGCTTACAGGTCCAGGGGTTCCATGGACCGGGTATATTCTAAGCGGCCATCGTGACCGTCCAAAGCGGACGTATGGGTTGTTTGGGCATTGGCTCGAGTCGTAACCCTCCGTTTTTGGGGGAAAACAAGGGAGAACCCATCACCTTCAGCACATTTCCCTCTGCCACAGCACGCCACGCAACCAGGTGATTTTCCTATTGATTGCCGTTCCAAGCTACCATAGCGGGCAATGCCGCAGGGATACTGTCCAGATTTCCAAACCAAAGCAGATAGGCCTTCTCGCCGAGGCGCAGCTGCGCGGTCGATCAAGCCCCAGGCCCTGGTGCTCCTGAGGGCTGCGGGGACGCCCAGGACTACGCTGCTGAGGGCAGGTGGCTCGGGGCCTCAGTGCCCTGCCAGTGGGCTCTACTTGGGAATCCGTGCTCTTGCACGGGGTGGGGAGGGGGGAGTCGGTGGCAGGGGGGCCTGCCTACACATGCCTCTTCTTCTGTCACTTTGGCTGCGGCTGAGCCTGGCACTGGGTGCGTGCATGCTCAGGAGACAGGCTTCTGCATGTCTCTGGACAGGCCCCGTGCCAGCTGGGACCTGAGCCCCAGCGCAGGTGCACCACCTGCGCTCAGGTTCCTTGGACCGGCCCAGGTCAGCTGAGAGGGAGGAGAACATGGTCCTGACCGCGGAGGGAAGCAAAAGTGCCGACACCTGCCAGCGGGAGAGCCGCATCCGACAGCCCTGTGGGATCTAAGCCCCCTCTCGCTCCATCCGCTGCCTCCCTCCTCACCCCATCCTTTCGGGGCGCCGAGACGGCGCCCGGGCTGGGGGTGGCGGAGGGGGAGGGGCAAGCGCTAGGCCTCCCGCGCCGCCGTAGACCCCTCTCTGACGCCCCGCAGAGCCGGGACCAAAGCGCAGGCGCCCCGGCCCGCTGGGACGGCCACGCCCAGCGCCGCCCTGGCGCGCAGGCGCCACTCACCCCGCACCCGGCAGACTCGTCCCGACCCCGCCCCTCCTGGTTGCTCTGGAGACGGTGGCCACCGGCGGGAGGTGCCCAAGCCCGGGAGTGGGAAGACAGCTGTGAAGGATTGGGGCGGGGGGGGGGGGGAGGCGTTTTCTGCACTCGGGAGTTGTCCCCAGTGGCAGTGCCGGGACAGATGCGGCCAATAGGCATCCTGCCGAAACCCACCCAATGCACTTCGGGGAGCGCGTCCACTGCCAGGAAAACCTCCAGCGCTGGGGGAAGCGGGGTTCCAAAATGTATCCACCGAATGCCAGCAGGAGGCCACGGGGACGCGACGGAAGGGGTCGCCGACGTGGGTGCAGCCTGCTGGGTGGGGACCGGGCTAGGAGAGAAGCTCTGCTATGTTGTCCTGGACAGTTGTTCCCTCCTGTGTGTCTGGTGAAAAGCCAAGAGACAGAAGAAGCTCCAGGAACCAGAGAGCGGCTCCGTTGCCCAAAGTCGGAGCCAAAACTTCCACCGCTAGGGGCCACTGTTGGATAGGAATAGTTCCTTCCTCACACTTGCTGGGGGGCAGAGGGCTGAGTTCTAAGGCAGGGGGAGGGGCAGGGCCCCTTGCAGAAAGGGCTGTGGGGGAAGGGACCCCTGGGCCAGCTCTGGGGCTGCTGGGAGAGCCCCCTCTCCATGCCATAGCTCACCTGGCCCAGGCGCCAAGGGTCTGGGTCGGGCCAGGCTGCCAGACCCGTCTGAAGAGGGGGTTTCCTCGCCAACCAAAGTCCCCGAGGCCTCCTCAAGCGGGGGCCTACCTAGGGCCGGCCGGCCTTGCCCTGCAGGTCTCTCCCACGGCAATGGTCACAGACATGCTGTCTCCCATCGCCGTCACCTCCACCTTACGTCAGGGGAACCCCGGCCTTTCCCACCGGTGGCCTGCGGGCTTCGGCCTGGGCTCCCGGCCAGGCCTGCAGAGGCCTGGCTCCCGGAGAGGACAGGCCCAGAATCTTCCCTCTCCCTTGTCAATGACCTGTCTTTCTCTGCGTTTCTTTTCTGGGACGAGAGGGGCCCCAGAGCACCCCGACGACTCTGAGCAATGAGCCTGCCCTTTCTCCTCTCGCCCTCCTTTTTGGGACCGTACCAAGCGACGAGCGTTTCTCTCGGCTCTGGGGCCGCGGGACGCAAAACGAAACTGCTTACCTATTGGGTGGTGAGACACTTGCGTGGAAATCATTTCTGCTCACTTGAGGCAGGCACTGCGGTCAAGTGGGCTTACAGGTCCAGGGGTTCCATGGACCGGGTATATTCTAAGCGGCCATCGTGACCGTCCAAAGCGGACGTATGGGTTGTTTGGGCATTGGCTCGAGTCGTAACCCTCCGTTTTTGGGGGAAAACAAGGGAGAACCCATCACCTTCAGCACATTTCCCTCTGCCACAGCACGCCACGCAACCAGGTGATTTTCCTATTGATTGCCGTTCCAAGCTACCATAGCGGGCAATGCCGCAGGGATACTGTCCAGATTTCCAAACCAAAGCAGATAGGCCTTCTCGCCGAGGCGCAGCTGCGCGGTCGATCAAGCCCCAGGCCCTGGTGCTCCTGAGGGCTGCGGGGACGCCCAGGACTACGCTGCTGAGGGCAGGTGGCTCGGGGCCTCAGTGCCCTGCCAGTGGGCTCTACTTGGGAATCCGTGCTCTTGCACGGGGTGGGGAGGGGGGAGTCGGTGGCAGGGGGCCCTGCCTACACATGCCTCTTCTTCTGTCACTTTGGCTGCGGCTGAGCCTGGCACTGGGTGCGTGCATGCTCAGGAGACAGGCTTCTGCATGTCTCTGGACAGGCCCCGTGCCAGCTGGGACCTGAGCCCCAGCGCAGGTGCACCACCTGCGCTCAGGTTCCTTGGACCGGCCCAGGTCAGCTGAGAGGGAGGAGAACATGGTCCTGACCGCGGAGGGAAGCAAAAGTGCCGACACCTGCCAGCGGGAGAGCCGCATCCGACAGCCCTGTGGGACCTAAGCCCCCTCTCCCTCCATCCGCTGCCTCCCTCCTCACCCCCTCCTTTCGGGGCGCCGAGACGGCGCCCGGGCTGGGGGTGGCGGAGGGGGAGGGGCAAGCGCTAGGCCTCCCGCGCCGCCGTAGACCCCTCTCTGACGCCCCGCAGAGCCGGGACCAAAGCGCAGGCGCCCCGGCCCGCTGGGACGGCCACGCCCAGCGCCGCCCTGGCGCGCAGGCGCCACTCACCCCGCACCCGGCAGACTCGTCCCGACCCCGCCCCTCCTGGTTGCTCTGGAGACGGTGGCCACCGGCGGGAGGTGCCCAAGCCCGGGAGTGGGAAGACAGCTGTGAAGGATTGGGGCGGGGGGGGGGAGGCGTTTTCTGCACTCGGGAGTTGTCCCCAGTGGCAGTGCCGGGACAGATGCGGCCAATAGGCATCCTGCCGAAACCCACCCAATGCACTTCGGGGAGCGCGTCCACTGCCAGGAAAACCTCCAGCGCTGGGGGAAGCGGGGTTCCAAAATGTATCCACCGAATGCCAGCAGGAGGCCACGGGGACGCGACGGAAGGGGTCGCCGACGTGGGTGCAGCCTGCTGGGTGGGGACCGGGCTAGGAGAGAAGCTCTGCTATGCTGTCCTGGACAGTTGTTCCCTCCCGTGTGTCTGGTGAAAAGCCAAGAGACAGAAGAAGCTCCAGGAACCAGAGAGCGGCTCCGTTGCCCAAAGTCGGAGCCAAAACTTCCACCGCTAGGGGCCACTGTTGGATAGGAATAGTTCCTTCCTCACACTTGCTGGGGGGCAGAGGGCTGAGTTCTAAGGCAGGGGGAGGGGCAGGGCCCCTTGCAGAAAGGGCTGTGGGGGAAGGGACCCCTGGGCCAGCTCTGGGGCTGCTGGGAGAGCCCCCTCTCCATGCCATAGCTCACCTGGCCCAGGCGCCAAGGGTCTGGGTCGGGCCAGGCTGCCAGACCCGTCTGAAGAGGGGGTTTCCTCGCCAACCAAAGTCCCCGAGGCCTCCTCAAGCGGGGGCCTACCTAGGGCCGGCCGGCCTTGCCCTGCAGGTCTCTCCCACGGCAATGGTCACAGACATGCTGTCTCCCATCGCCGTCACCTCCACCTTACGTCAGGGGAACCCCGGCCTTTCCCACCGGTGGCCTGCGGGCTTCGGCCTGGGCTCCCGGCCAGGCCTGCAGAGGCCTGGCTCCCGGAGAGGACAGGCCCAGAGTCTTCCCTCTCCCTTGTCAATGACCTGTCTTTCTCTGCGTTTCTTTTCTGGGACGAGAGGGGCCCCAGAGCACCCCGACGACTCTGAGCAATGAGCCTGCCCTTTCTCCTCTCGCCCTCCTTTTTGGGACCGTACCAAGCGACGAGCGTTTCTCTCGGCTCTGGGGCCGCGGGACGCAAAACGAAACTGCTTACCTATTGGGTGGTGAGACACTTGCGTGGAAATCATTTCTGCTCACTTGAGGCAGGCACTGCGGTCAAGTGGGCTTACAGGTCCAGGGGTTCCATGGACCGGGTATATTCTAAGCGGCCATCGTGACCGTCCAAAGCGGACGTATGGGTTGTTTGGGCATTGGCTCGAGTCGTAACCCTCCGTTTTTGGGGGAAAACAAGGGAGAACCCATCACCTTCAGCACATTTCCCTCTGCCACAGCACGCCACGCAACCAGGTGATTTTCCTATTGATTGCCGTTCCAAGCTACCATAGCGGGCAATGCCGCAGGGATACTGTCCAGATTTCCAAACCAAAGCAGATAGGCCTTCTCGCCGAGGCGCAGCTGCGCGGTCGATCAAGCCCCAGGCCCTGGTGCTCCTGAGGGCTGCGGGGACGCCCAGGACTACGCTGCTGAGGGCAGGTGGCTCGGGGCCTCAGTGCCCTGCCAGTGGGCTCTACTTGGGAATCCGTGCTCTTGCACGGGGTGGGGAGGGGGGAGTCGGTGGCAGGGGGGCCTGCCTACACATGCCTCTTCTTCTGTCACTTTGGCTGCGGCTGAGCCTGGCACTGGGTGCGTGCATGCTCAGGAGACAGGCTTCTGCATGTCTCTGGACAGGCCCCGTGCCAGCTGGGACCTGAGCCCCAGCGCAGGTGCACCACCTGCGCTCAGGTTCCTTGGACCGGCCCAGGTCAGCTGAGAGGGAGGAGAACATGGTCCTGACCGCGGAGGGAAGCAAAAGTGCCGACACCTGCCAGCGGGAGAGCCGCATCCGACAGCCCTGTGGGATCTAAGCCCCCTCTCGCTCCATCCGCTGCCTCCCTCCTCACCCCCTCCTTTCGGGGCGCCGAGACGGCGCCCGGGCTGGGGGTGGCGGAGGGGGAGGGGCAAGCGCTAGGCCTCCCGCGCCGCCGTAGACCCCTCTCTGACGCCCCGCAGAGCCGGGACCAAAGCGCAGGCGCCCCGGCCCGCTGGGACGGCCACGCCCAGCGCCGCCCTGGCGCGCAGGCGCCACTCACCCCGCACCCGGCAGACTCGTCCCGACCCCGCCCCTCCTGGTTGCTCTGGAGACTGTGGCCACCGGCGGGAGGTGCCCAAGCCCGGGAGTGGGAAGACAGCTGTGAAGGATTGGGGCGGGGGGGGGGGGAGGCGTTTTCTGCACTCGGGAGTTGTCCCCAGTGGCAGTGCCGGGACAGATGCGGCCAATAGGCATCCTGCCGAAACCCACCCAATGCACTTCGGGGAGCGCGTCCACTGCCAGGAAAACCTCCAGCGCTGGGGGAAGCGGGGTTCCAAAATGTATCCACCGAATGCCAGCAGGAGGCCACGGGGACGCGACGGAAGGGGTCGCCGACGTGGGTGCAGCCTGCTGGGTGGGGACCGGGCTAGGAGAGGAGCTCTGCTATGCTGTCCTGGACAGTTGTTCCCTCCTGTGTGTCTGGTGAAAAGCCAAGAGACAGAAGAAGCTCCAGGAACCAGAGAGCGGCTCCGTTGCCCAAAGTCGGAGCCAAAACTTCCACCGCTAGGGGCCACTGTTGGATAGGAATAGTTCCTTCCTCACACTTGCTGGGGGGCAGAGGGCTGAGTTCTAAGGCAGGGGGAGGGGCAGGGCCCCTTGCAGAAAGGGCTGTGGGGGAAGGGACCCCTGGGCCAGCTCTGGGGCTGCTGGGAGAGCCCCCTCTCCATGCCATAGCTCACCTGGCCCAGGCGCCAAGGGTCTGGGTCGGGCCAGGCTGCCAGACCCGTCTGAAGAGGGGGTTTCCTCGCCAACCAAAGTCCCCGAGGCCTCCTCAAGCGGGGGCCTACCTAGGGCCGGCCGGCCTTGCCCTGCAGGTCTCTCCCACGGCAATGGTCACAGACATGCTGTCTCCCATCGCCGTCACCTCCACCTTACGTCAGGGGAACCCCGGCCTTTCCCACCGGTGGCCTGCGGGCTTCGGCCTGGGCTCCCGGCCAGGCCTGCAGAGGCCTGGCTCCCGGAGAGGACAGGCCCAGAGTCTTCCCTCTCCCTTGTCAATGACCTGTCTTTCTCTGCGTTTCTTTTCTGGGACGAGAGGGGCCCCAGAGCACCCCGACGACTCTGAGCAATGAGCCTGCCCTTTCTCCTCTCGCCCTCCTTTTTGGGACCGTACCAAGCGACGAGCGTTTCTCTCGGCTCTGGGGCCGCGGGACGCAAAACGAAACTGCTTACCTATTGGGTGGTGAGACACTTGCGTGGAAATCATTTCTGCTCACTTGAGGCAGGCACTGCGGTCAAGTGGGCTTACAGGTCCAGGGGTTCCATGGACCGGGTATATTCTAAGCGGCCATCGTGACCGTCCAAAGCGGACGTATGGGTTGTTTGGGCATTGGCTCGAGTCGTAACCCTCCGTTTTTGGGGGAAAACAAGGGAGAACCCATCACCTTCAGCACATTTCCCTCTGCCACAGCACGCCACGCAACCAGGTGATTTTCCTATTGATTGCCGTTCCAAGCTACCATAGCGGGCAATGCCGCAGGGATACTGTCCAGATTTCCAAACCAAAGCAGATAGGCCTTCTCGCCGAGGCGCAGCTGCGCGGTCGATCAAGCCCCAGGCCCTGGTGCTCCTGAGGGCTGCGGGGACGCCCAGGACTACGCTGCTGAGGGCAGGTGGCTCGGGGCCTCAGTGCCCTGCCAGTGGGCTCTACTTGGGAATCCGTGCTCTTGCACGGGGTGGGGAGGGGGGAGTCGGTGGCAGGGGGCCCTGCCTACACATGCCTCTTCTTCTGTCACTTTGGCTGCGGCTGAGCCTGGCACTGGGTGCGTGCATGCTCAGGAGACAGGCTTCTGCATGTCTCTGGACAGGCCCCGTGCCAGCTGGGACCTGAGCCCCAGCGCAGGTGCACCACCTGCGCTCAGGTTCCTTGGACCGGCCCAGGTCAGCTGAGAGGGAGGAGAACATGGTCCTGACCGCGGAGGGAAGCAAAAGTGCCGACACCTGCCAGCGGGAGAGCCGCATCCGACAGCCCTGTGGGACCTAAGCCCCCTCTCCCTCCATCCGCTGCCTCCCTCCTCACCCCCTCCTTTCGGGGCGCCGAGACGGCGCCCGGGCTGGGGGTGGCGGAGGGGGAGGGGCAAGCGCTAGGCCTCCCGCGCCGCCGTAGACCCCTCTCTGACGCCCCGCAGAGCCGGGACCAAAGCGCAGGCGCCCCGGCCCGCTGGGACGGCCACGCCCAGCGCCGCCCTGGCGCGCAGGCGCCACTCACCCCGCACCCGGCAGACTCGTCCCGACCCCGCCCCTCCTGGTTGCTCTGGAGACGGTGGCCACCGGCGGGAGGTGCCCAAGCCCGGGAGTGGGAAGACAGCTGTGAAGGATTGGGGCGGGGGGGGGGAGGCGTTTTCTGCACTCGGGAGTTGTCCCCAGTGGCAGTGCCGGGACAGATGCGGCCAATAGGCATCCTGCCGAAACCCACCCAATGCACTTCGGGGAGCGCGTCCACTGCCAGGAAAACCTCCAGCGCTGGGGGAAGCGGGGTTCCAAAATGTATCCACCGAATGCCAGCAGGAGGCCACGGGGACGCGACGGAAGGGGTCGCCGACGTGGGTGCAGCCTGCTGGGTGGGGACCGGGCTAGGAGAGGAGCTCTGCTATGCTGTCCTGGACAGTTGTTCCCTCCTGTGTGTCTGGTGAAAAGCCAAGAGACAGAAGAAGCTCCAGGAACCAGAGAGCGGCTCCGTTGCCCAAAGTCGGAGCCAAAACTTCCACCGCTAGGGGCCACTGTTGGATAGGAATAGTTCCTTCCTCACACTTGCTGGGGGGCAGAGGGCTGAGTTCTAAGGCAGGGGGAGGGGCAGGGCCCCTTGCAGAAAGGGCTGTGGGGGAAGGGACCCCTGGGCCAGCTCTGGGGCTGCTGGGAGAGCCCCCTCTCCATGCCATAGCTCACCTGGCCCAGGCGCCAAGGGTCTGGGTCGGGCCAGGCTGCCAGACCCGTCTGAAGAGGGGGTTTCCTCGCCAACCAAAGTCCCCGAGGCCTCCTCAAGCGGGGGCCTACCTAGGGCCGGCCGGCCTTGCCCTGCAGGTCTCTCCCACGGCAATGGTCACAGACATGCTGTCTCCCATCGCCGTCACCTCCACCTTACGTCAGGGGAACCCCGGCCTTTCCCACCGGTGGCCTGCGGGCTTCGGCCTGGGCTCCCGGCCAGGCCTGCAGAGGCCTGGCTCCCGGAGAGGACAGGCCCAGAGTCTTCCCTCTCCCTTGTCAATGACCTGTCTTTCTCTGCGTTTCTTTTCTGGGACGAGAGGGGCCCCAGAGCACCCCGACGACTCTGAGCAATGAGCCTGCCCTTTCTCCTCTCGCCCTCCTTTTTGGGACCGTACCAAGCGACGAGCGTTTCTCTCGGCTCTGGGGCCGCGGGACGCAAAACGAAACTGCTTACCTATTGGGTGGTGAGACACTTGCGTGGAAATCATTTCTGCTCACTTGAGGCAGGCACTGCGGTCAAGTGGGCTTACAGGTCCAGGGGTTCCATGGACCGGGTATATTCTAAGCGGCCATCGTGACCGTCCAAAGCGGACGTATGGGTTGTTTGGGCATTGGCTCGAGTCGTAACCCTCCGTTTTTGGGGGAAAACAAGGGAGAACCCATCACCTTCAGCACATTTCCCTCTGCCACAGCACGCCACGCAACCAGGTGATTTTCCTATTGATTGCCGTTCCAAGCTACCATAGCGGGCAATGCCGCAGGGATACTGTCCAGATTTCCAAACCAAAGCAGATAGGCCTTCTCGCCGAGGCGCAGCTGCGCGGTCGATCAAGCCCCAGGCCCTGGTGCTCCTGAGGGCTGCGGGGACGCCCAGGACTACGCTGCTGAGGGCAGGTGGCTCGGGGCCTCAGTGCCCTGCCAGTGGGCTCTACTTGGGAATCCGTGCTCTTGCACGGGGTGGGGAGGGGGGAGTCGGTGGCAGGGGGCCCTGCCTACACATGCCTCTTCTTCTGTCACTTTGGCTGCGGCTGAGCCTGGCACTGGGTGCGTGCATGCTCAGGAGACAGGCTTCTGCATGTCTCTGGACAGGCCCCGTGCCAGCTGGGACCTGAGCCCCAGCGCAGGTGCACCACCTGCGCTCAGGTTCCTTGGACCGGCCCAGGTCAGCTGAGAGGGAGGAGAACATGGTCCTGACCGCGGAGGGAAGCAAAAGTGCCGACACCTGCCAGCGGGAGAGCCGCATCCGACAGCCCTGTGGGACCTAAGCCCCCTCTCCCTCCATCCGCTGCCTCCCTCCTCACCCCCTCCTTTCGGGGCGCCGAGACGGCGCCCGGGCTGGGGGTGGCGGAGGGGGAGGGGCAAGCGCTAGGCCTCCCGCGCCGCCGTAGACCCCTCTCTGACGCCCCGCAGAGCCGGGACCAAAGCGCAGGCGCCCCGGCCCGCTGGGACGGCCACGCCCAGCGCCGCCCTGGCGCGCAGGCGCCACTCACCCCGCACCCGGCAGACTCGTCCCGACCCCGCCCCTCCTGGTTGCTCTGGAGACGGTGGCCACCGGCGGGAGGTGCCCAAGCCCGGGAGTGGGAAGACAGCTGTGAAGGATTGGGGCGGGGGGGGGGAGGCGTTTTCTGCACTCGGGAGTTGTCCCCAGTGGCAGTGCCGGGACAGATGCGGCCAATAGGCATCCTGCCGAAACCCACCCAATGCACTTCGGGGAGCGCGTCCACTGCCAGGAAAACCTCCAGCGCTGGGGGAAGCGGGGTTCCAAAATGTATCCACCGAATGCCAGCAGGAGGCCACGGGGACGCGACGGAAGGGGTCGCCGACGTGGGTGCAGCCTGCTGGGTGGGGACCGGGCTAGGAGAGAAGCTCTGCTATGCTGTCCTGGACAGTTGTTCCCTCCTGTGTGTCTGGTGAAAAGCCAAGAGACAGAAGAAGCTCCAGGAACCAGAGAGCGGCTCCGTTGCCCAAAGTCGGAGCCAAAACTTCCACCGCTAGGGGCCACTGTTGGATAGGAATAGTTCCTTCCTCACACTTGCTGGGGGGCAGAGGGCTGAGTTCTAAGGCAGGGGGAGGGGCAGGGCCCCTTGCAGAAAGGGCTGTGGGGGAAGGGACCCCTGGGCCAGCTCTGGGGCTGCTGGGAGAGCCCCCTCTCCATGCCATAGCTCACCTGGCCCAGGCGCCAAGGGTCTGGGTCGGGCCAGGCTGCCAGACCCGTCTGAAGAGGGGGTTTCCTCACCAACCAAAGTCCCCGAGGCCTCCTCAAGCGGGGGCCTACCTAGGGCCGGCCGGCCTTGCCCTGCAGGTCTCTCCCACGGCAATGGTCACAGACATGCTGTCTCCCATCGCCGTCACCTCCACCTTACGTCAGGGGAACCCCGGCCTTTCCCACCGGTGGCCTGCGGGCTTCGGCCTGGGCTCCCGGCCAGGCCTGCAGAGGCCTGGCTCCCGGAGAGGACAGGCCCAGAGTCTTCCCTCACTTGTCAATGACCTGTCTTTCTCTGCGTTTCTTTTCTGGGACGAGAGGGGCCCCAGAGCAGCCCGACGACTCTGAGCAATGAGCCTGCCCTTTCTCCTCTCGCCCTCCTTTTTGGGACCGTACCAAGCGACGAGCGTTTCTCTCGGCTCTGGGGCCGCGGGACGCAAAACGAAACTGCTTACCTATTGGGTGGTGAGACACTTGCGTGGAAATCATTTCTGCTCACTTGAGGCAGGCACTGCGGTCAAGTGGGCTTACAGGTCCAGGGGTTCCATGGACCGGGTATATTCTAAGCGGCCATCGTGACCGTCCAAAGCGGACGTATGGGTTGTTTGGGCATTGGCTCGAGTCGTAACCCTCCGTTTTTGGGGGAAAACAAGGGAGAACCCATCACCTTCAGCACATTTCCCTCTGCCACAGCACGCCACGCAACCAGGTGATTTTCCTATTGATTGCCGTTCCAAGCTACCATAGCGGGCAATGCCGCAGGGATACTGTCCAGATTTCCAAACCAAAGCAGATAGGCCTTCTCGCCGAGGCGCAGCTGCGCGGTCGATCAAGCCCCAGGCCCTGGTGCTCCTGAGGGCTGCGGGGACGCCCAGGACTACGCTGCTGAGGGCAGGTGGCTCGGGGCCTCAGTGCCCTGCCAGTGGGCTCTACTTGGGAATCCGTGCTCTTGCACGGGGTGGGGAGGGGGGAGTCGGTGGCAGGGGGGCCTGCCTACACATGCCTCTTCTTCTGTCACTTTGGCTGCGGCTGAGCCTGGCACTGGGTGCGTGCATGCTCAGGAGACAGGCTTCTGCATGTCTCTGGACAGGCCCCGTGCCAGCTGGGACCTGAGCCCCAGCGCAGGTGCACCACCTGCGCTCAGGTTCCTTGGACCGGCCCAGGTCAGCTGAGAGGGAGGAGAACATGGTCCTGACCGCGGAGGGAAGCAAAAGTGCCGACACCTGCCAGCGGGAGAGCCGCATCCGACAGCCCTGTGGGATCTAAGCCCCCTCTCGCTCCATCCGCTGCCTCCCTCCTCACCCCCTCCTTTCGGGGCGCCGAGACGGCGCCCGGGCTGGGGGTGGCGGAGGGGGAGGGGCAAGCGCTAGGCCTCCCGCGCCGCCGTAGACCCCTCTCTGACGCCCCGCAGAGCCGGGACCAAAGCGCAGGCGCCCCGGCCCGCTGGGACGGCCACGCCCAGCGCCGCCCTGGCGCGCAGGCGCCACTCACCCCGCACCCGGCAGACTCGTCCCGACCCCGCCCCTCCTGGTTGCTCTGGAGACGGTGGCCACCGGCGGGAGGTGCCCAAGCCCGGGAGTGGGAAGACAGCTGTGAAGGATTGGGGCGGGGGGGGGGGGGGGGGAGGCGTTTTCTGCACTCGGGAGTTGTCCCCAGTGGCAGTGCCGGGACAGATGCGGCCAATAGGCATCCTGCCGAAACCCACCCAATGCACTTCGGGGAGCGCGTCCACTGCCAGGAAAACCTCCAGCGCTGGGGGAAGCGGGGTTCCAAAATGTATCCACCGAATGCCAGCAGGAGGCCACGGGGACGCGACGGAAGGGGTCGCCGACGTGGGTGCAGCCTGCTGGGTGGGGACCGGGCTAGGAGAGAAGCTCTGCTATGCTGTCCTGGACAGTTGTTCCCTCCCGTGTGTCTGGTGAAAAGCCAAGAGACAGAAGAAGCTCCAGGAACCAGAGAGCGGCTCCGTTGCCCAAAGTCGGAGCCAAAACTTCCACCGCTAGGGGCCACTGTTGGATAGGAATAGTTCCTTCCTCACACTTGCTGGGGGGCAGAGGGCTGAGTTCTAAGGCAGGGGGAGGGGCAGGGCCCCTTGCAGAAAGGGCTGTGGGGGAAGGGACCCCTGGGCCAGCTCTGGGGCTGCTGGGAGAGCCCCCTCTCCATGCCATAGCTCACCTGGCCCAGGCGCCAAGGGTCTGGGTCGGGCCAGGCTGCCAGACCCGTCTGAAGAGGGGGTTTCCTCGCCAACCAAAGTCCCTGAGGCCTCCTCAAGTGGGGGCCTACCTAGGGCCGGCCGGCCTTGCCCTGCAGGTCTCTCCCACGGCAATGGTCACAGACATGCTGTCTCCCATCGCCGTCACCTCCACCTTACGTCAGGGGAACCCCGGCCTTTCCCACCGGTGGCCTGCGGGCTTCGGCCTGGGCTCCCGGCCAGGCCTGCAGAGGCCTGGCTCCCGGAGAGGACAGGCCCAGAGTCTTCCCTCTCCCTTGTCAATGACCTGTCTTTCTCTGCGTTTCTTTTCTGGGACGAGAGGGGCCCCAGAGCAGCCCGACGACTCTGAGCAATGAGCCTGCCCTTTCTCCTCTCGCCCTCCTTTTTGGGACCGTACCAAGCGACGAGCGTTTCTCTCGGCTCTGGGGCCGCGGGACGCAAAACGAAACTGCTTACCTATTGGGTGGTGAGACACTTGCGTGGAAATCATTTCTGCTCACTTGAGGCAGGCACTGCGGTCAAGTGGGCTTACAGGTCCAGGGGTTCCATGGACCGGGTATATTCTAAGCGGCCATCGTGACCGTCCAAAGCGGACGTATGGGTTGTTTGGGCATTGGCTCGAGTCGTAACCCTCCGTTTTTGGGGGAAAACAAGGGAGAACCCATCACCTTCAGCACATTTCCCTCTGCCACAGCACGCCACGCAACCAGGTGATTTTCCTATTGATTGCCGTTCCAAGCTACCATAGCGGGCAATGCCGCAGGGATACTGTCCAGATTTCCAAACCAAAGCAGATAGGCCTTCTCGCCGAGGCGCAGCTGCGCGGTCGATCAAGCCCCAGGCCCTGGTGCTCCTGAGGGCTGCGGGGACGCCCAGGACTACGCTGCTGAGGGCAGGTGGCTCGGGGCCTCAGTGCCCTGCCAGTGGGCTCTACTTGGGAATCCGTGCTCTTGCACGGGGTGGGGAGGGGGGAGTCGGTTGCAGGGGGGCCTGCCTACACATGCCTCTTCTTCTGTCACTTTGGCTGCGGCTGAGCCTGGCACTGGGTGCGTGCATGCTCAGGAGACAGGCTTCTGCATGTCTCTGGACAGGCCCCGTGCCAGCTGGGACCTGAGCCCCAGCGCAGGTGCACCACCTGCGCTCAGGTTCCTTGGACCGGCCCAGGTCAGCTGAGAGGGAGGAGAACATGGTCCTGACCGCGGAGGGAAGCAAAAGTGCCGACACCTGCCAGCGGGAGAGCCGCATCCGACAGCCCTGTGGGATCTAAGCCCCCTCTCGCTCCATCCGCTGCCTCCCTCCTCACCCCCTCCTTTCGGGGCGCCGAGACGGCGCCCGGGCTGGGGGTGGCGGAGGGGGAGGGGCAAGCGCTAGGCCTCCCGCGCCGCCGTAGACCGCTCTCTGACGCCCCGCAAAGCCGGGACCAAAGCGCAGGCGCCCCGGCCCGCTGGGACGGCCACGCCCAGCGCCGCCCTGGCGCGCAGGCGCCACTCACCCCGCACCCGGCAGACTCGTCCCGACCCCGCCCCTCCTGGTTGCTCTGGAGACGGTGGCCACCGGCGGGAGGTGCCCAAGCCCGGGAGTGGGAAGACAGCTGTGAAGGATTGGGGCGGGGGGGGGGGGGGGAGGCGTTTTCTGCACTCGGGAGTTGTCCCCAGTGGCAGTGCCGGGACAGATGCGGCCAATAGGCATCCTGCCGAAACCCACCCAATGCACTTCGGGGAGCGCGTCCACTGCCAGGAAAACCTCCAGCGCTGGGGGAAGCGGGGTTCCAAAATGTATCCACCGAATGCCAGCAGGAGGCCACGGGGACGCGACGGAAGGGGTCGCCGACGTGGGTGCAGCCTGCTGGGTGGGGACCGGGCTAGGAGAGAAGCTCTGCTATGCTGTCCTGGACAGTTGTTCCCTCCTGTGTGTCTGGTGAAAAGCCAAGAGACAGAAGAAGCTCCAGGAACCAGAGAGCGGCTCCGTTGCCCAAAGTCGGAGCCAAAACTTCCACCGCTAGGGGCCACTGTTGGATAGGAATAGTTCCTTCCTCACACTTGCTGGGGGGCAGAGGGCTGAGTTCTAAGGCAGGGGGAGGGGCAGGGCCCCTTGCAGAAAGGGCTGTGGGGGAAGGGACCCCTGGGCCAGCTCTGGGGCTGCTGGGAGAGCCCCCTCTCCATGCCATAGCTCACCTGGCCCAGGCGCCAAGGGTCTGGGTCGGGCCAGGCTGCCAGACCCGTCTGAAGAGGGGGTTTCCTCGCCAACCAAAGTCCCCGAGGCCTCCTCAAGCGGGGGCCTACCTAGGGCCGGCCGGCCTTGCCCTGCAGGTCTCTCCCACGGCAATGGTCACAGACATGCTGTCTCCCATCGCCGTCACCTCCACCTTACGTCAGGGGAACCCCGGCCTTTCCCACCGGTGGCCTGCGGGCTTCGGCCTGGGCTCCCGGCCAGGCCTGCAGAGGCCTGGCTCCCGGAGAGGACAGGCCCAGAGTCTTCCCTCTCCCTTGTCAATGACCTCTCTTTCTCTGCCTTTCTTTTCTGGGACGAGAGGGGCCCCAGAGCAGCCCGACGACTCTGAGCAATGAGCCTGCCCTTTCTCCTCTCGCCCTCCTTTTTGGGACCGTACCAAGCGACGAGCGTTTCTCTCGGCTCTGGGGCCGCGGGACGCAAAACGAAACTGCTTACCTATTGGGTGGTGAGACACTTGCGTGGAAATCATTTCTGCTCACTTGAGGCAGGCACTGCGGTCAAGTGGGCTTACAGGTCCAGGGGTTCCATGGACCGGGTATATTCTAAGCGGCCATCGTGACCGTCCAAAGCGGACGTATGGGTTGTTTGGGCATTGGCTCGAGTCGTAACCCTCCGTTTTTGGGGGAAAACAAGGGAGAACCCATCACCTTCAGCACATTTCCCTCTGCCACAGCACGCCACGCAACCAGGTGATTTTCCTATTGATTGCCGTTCCAAGCTGCCATAGCGGGCAATGCCGCAGGGATACTGTCCAGATTTCCAAACCAAAGCAGATAGGCCTTCTCGCCGAGGCGCAGCTGCGCGGTCGATCAAGCCCCAGGCCCTGGTGCTCCTGAGGGCTGCGGGGACACCCAGGACTACGCTGCTGAGGGCAGGTGGCTCCGGGCCTCAGTGCCCTGCCAGTGGGCTCTACTTGGGAATCCGTGCTCTTGCACGGGGTGGGGAGGGGGGAGTCGGTTGCAGGGGGGCCTGCCTACACATGCCTCTTCTTCTGTCACTTTGGCTGCGGCTGAGCCTGGCACTGGGTGCGTGCATGCTCAGGAGACAGGCTTCTGCATGTCTCTGGACAGGCCCCGTGCCAGCTGGGACCTGAGCCCCAGCGCAGGTGCACCACCTGCGCTCAGGTTCCTTGGACCGGCCCAGGTCAGCTGAGAGGGAGGAGAACATGGTCCTGACCGCGGAGGGAAGCAAAAGTGCCGACACCTGCCAGCGGGAGAGCCGCATCCGACAGCCCTGTGGGATCTAAGCCCCCTCTCGCTCCATCCGCTGCCTCCCTCCTCACCCCCTCCTTTCGGGGCGCCGAGACGGCGCCCGGGCTGGGGGTGGCGGAGGGGGAGGGGCAAGCGCTAGGCCTCCCGCGCCGCCGTAGACCGCTCTCTGACGCCCCGCAAAGCCGGGACCAAAGCGCAGGCGCCCCGGCCCGCTGGGACGGCCACGCCCAGCGCCGCCCTGGCGCGCAGGCGCCACTCACCCCGCACCCGGCAGACTCGTCCCGACCCCGCCCCTCCTGGTTGCTCTGGAGACGGTGGCCACCGGCGGGAGGTGCCCAAGCCCGGGAGTGGGAAGACAGCTGTGAAGGATTGGGGCGGGGGGGGGGGGGGGAGGCGTTTTCTGCACTCGGGAGTTGTCCCCAGTGGCAGTGCCGGGACAGATGCGGCCAATAGGCATCCTGCCGAAACCCACCCAATGCACTTCGGGGAGCGCGTCCACTGCCAGGAAAACCTCCAGCGCTGGGGGAAGCGGGGTTCCAAAATGTATCCACCGAATGCCAGCAGGAGGCCACGGGGACGCGACGGAAGGGGTCGCCGACGTGGGTGCAGCCTGCTGGGTGGGGACCGGGCTAGGAGAGAAGCTCTGCTATGCTGTCCTGGACAGTTGTTCCCTCCTGTGTGTCTGGTGAAAAGCCAAGAGACAGAAGAAGCTCCAGGAACCAGAGAGCGGCTCCGTTGCCCAAAGTCGGAGCCAAAACTTCCACCGCTAGGGGCCACTGTTGGATAGGAATAGTTCCTTCCTCACACTTGCTGGGGGGCAGAGGGCTGAGTTCTAAGGCAGGGGGAGGGGCAGGGCCCCTTGCAGAAAGGGCTGTGGGGGAAGGGACCCCTGGGCCAGCTCTGGGGCTGCTGGGAGAGCCCCCTCTCCATGCCATAGCTCACCTGGCCCAGGCGCCAAGGGTCTGGGTCGGGCCAGGCTGCCAGACCCGTCTGAAGAGGGGGTTTCCTCGCCAACCAAAGTCCCCGAGGCCTCCTCAAGCGGGGGCCTACCTAGGGCCGGCCGGCCTTGCCCTGCAGGTCTCTCCCACGGCAATGGTCACAGACATGCTGTCTCCCATCGCCGTCACCTCCACCTTACGTCAGGGGAACCCCGGCCTTTCCCACCGGTGGCCTGCGGGCTTCGGCCTGGGCTCCCGGCCAGGCCTGCAGAGGCCTGGCTCCCGGAGAGGACAGGCCCAGAGTCTTCCCTCTCCCTTGTCAATGACCTGTCTTTCTCTGCGTTTCTTTTCTGGGACGAGAGGGGCCCCAGAGCACCCCGACGACTCTGAGCAATGAGCCTGCCCTTTCTCCTCTCGCCCTCCTTTTTGGGACCGTACCAAGCGACGAGCGTTTCTCTCGGCTCTGGGGCCGCGGGACGCAAAACGAAACTGCTTACCTATTGGGTGGTGAGACACTTGCGTGGAAATCATTTCTGCTCACTTGAGGCAGGCACTGCGGTCAAGTGGGCTTACAGGTCCAGGGGTTCCATGGACCGGGTATATTCTAAGCGGCCATCGTGACCGTCCAAAGCGGACGTATGGGTTGTTTGGGCATTGGCTCGAGTCGTAACCCTCCGTTTTTGGGGGAAAACAAGGGAGAACCCATCACCTTCAGCACATTTCCCTCTGCCACAGCACGCCACGCAACCAGGTGATTTTCCTATTGATTGCCGTTCCAAGCTACCATAGCGGGCAATGCCGCAGGGATACTGTCCAGATTTCCAAACCAAAGCAGATAGGCCTTCTCGCCGAGGCGCAGCTGCGCGGTCGATCAAGACCCAGGCCCTGGTGCTCCTGAGGGCTGCGGGGACGCCCAGGACTACGCTGCTGAGGGCAGGTGGCTCGGGGCCTCAGTGCCCTGCCAGTGGGCTCTACTTGGGAATCCGTGCTCTTGCACGGGGTGGGGAGGGGGGAGTCGGTGGCAGGGGGCCCTGCCTACACATGCCTCTTCTTCTGTCACTTTGGCTGCGGCTGAGCCTGGCACTGGGTGCGTGCATGCTCAGGAGACAGGCTTCTGCATGTCTCTGGACAGGCCCCGTGCCAGCTGGGACCTGAGCCCCAGCGCAGGTGCACCACCTGCGCTCAGGTTCCTTGGACCGGCCCAGGTCAGCTGAGAGGGAGGAGAACATGGTCCTGACCGCGGAGGGAAGCAAAAGTGCCGACACCTGCCAGCGGGAGAGCCGCATCCGACAGCCCTGTGGGACCTAAGCCCCCTCTCCCTCCATCCGCTGCCTCCCTCCTCACCCCCTCCTTTCGGGGCGCCGAGACGGCGCCCGGGCTGGGGGTGGCGGAGGGGGAGGGGCAAGCGCTAGGCCTCCCGCGCCGCCGTAGACCCCTCTCTGACGCCCCGCAGAGCCGGGACCAAAGCGCAGGCGCCCCGGCCCGCTGGGACGGCCACGCCCAGCGCCGCCCTGGCGCGCAGGCGCCACTCACCCCGCACCCGGCAGACTCGTCCCGACCCCGCCCCTCCTGGTTGCTCTGGAGACGGTGGCCACCGGCGGGAGGTGCCCAAGCCCGGGAGTGGGAAGACAGCTGTGAAGGATTGGGGCGGGGGGGGGGGGAGGCGTTTTCTGCACTCGGGAGTTGTCCCCAGTGGCAGTGCCGGGACAGATGCGGCCAATAGGCATCCTGCCGAAACCCACCCAATGCACTTCGGGGAGCGCGTCCACTGCCAGGAAAACCTCCAGCGCTGGGGGAAGCGGGGTTCCAAAATGTATCCACCGAATGCCAGCAGGAGGCCACGGGGACGCGACGGAAGGGGTCGCCGACGTGGGTGCAGCCTGCTGGGTGGGGACCGGGCTAGGAGAGAAGCTCTGCTATGCTGTCCTGGACAGTTGTTCCCTCCTGTGTGTCTGGTGAAAAGCCAAGAGACAGAAGAAGCTCCAGGAACCAGAGAGCGGCTCCGTTGCCCAAAGTCGGAGCCAAAACTTCCACCGCTAGGGGCCACTGTTGGATAGGAATAGTTCCTTCCTCACACTTGCTGGGGGGCAGAGGGCTGAGTTCTAAGGCAGGGGGAGGGGCAGGGCCCCTTGCAGAAAGGGCTGTGGGGGAAGGGACCCCTGGGCCAGCTCTGGGGCTGCTGGGAGAGCCCCCTCTCCATGCCATAGCTCACCTGGCCCAGGCGCCAAGGGTCTGGGTCGGGCCAGGCTGCCAGACCCGTCTGAAGAGGGGGTTTCCTCACCAACCAAAGTCCCCGAGGCCTCCTCAAGCGGGGGCCTACCTAGGGCCGGCCGGCCTTGCCCTGCAGGTCTCTCCCACGGCAATGGTCACAGACATGCTGTCTCCCATCGCCGTCACCTCCACCTTACGTCAGGGGAACCCCGGCCTTTCCCACCGGTGGCCTGCGGGCTTCGGCCTGGGCTCCCGGCCAGGCCTGCAGAGGCCTGGCTCCCGGAGAGGACAGGCCCAGAGTCTTCCCTCACTTGTCAACGACCTGTCTTTCTCTGCGTTTCTTTTCTGGGACGAGAGGGGCCCCAGAGCACCCCGACGACTCTGAGCAATGAGCCTGCCCTTTCTCCTCTCGCCCTCCTTTTTGGGACCGTACCAAGCGACGAGCGTTTCTCTCGGCTCTGGGGCCGCGGGACGCAAAACGAAACTGCTTACCTATTGGGTGGTGAGACACTTGCGTGGAAATCATTTCTGCTCACTTGAGGCAGGCACTGCGGTCAAGTGGGCTTACAGGTCCAGGGGTTCCATGGACCGGGTATATTCTAAGCGGCCATCGTGACCGTCCAAAGCGGACGTATGGGTTGTTTGGGCATTGGCTCGAGTCGTAACCCTCCGTTTTTGGGGGAAAACAAGGGAGAACCCATCACCTTCAGCACATTTCCCTCTGCCACAGCACGCCACGCAACCAGGTGATTTTCCTATTGATTGCCGTTCCAAGCTACCATAGCGGGCAATGCCGCAGGGATACTGTCCAGATTTCCAAACCAAAGCAGATAGGCCTTCTCGCCGAGGCGCAGCTGCGCGGTCGATCAAGCCCCAGGCCCTGGTGCTCCTGAGGGCTGCGGGGACGCCCAGGACTACGCTGCTGAGGGCAGGTGGCTCGGGGCCTCAGTGCCCTGCCAGTGGGCTCTACTTGGGAATCCGTGCTCTTGCACGGGGTGGGGAGGGGGGAGTCGGTGGCAGGGGGGCCTGCCTACACATGCCTCTTCTTCTGTCACTTTGGCTGCGGCTGAGCCTGGCACTGGGTGCGTGCATGCTCAGGAGACAGGCTTCTGCATGTCTCTGGACAGGCCCCGTGCCAGCTGGGACCTGAGCCCCAGCGCAGGTGCACCACCTGCGCTCAGGTTCCTTGGACCGGCCCAGGTCAGCTGAGAGGGAGGAGAACATGGTCCTGACCGCGGAGGGAAGCAAAAGTGCCGACACCTGCCAGCGGGAGAGCCGCATCCGACAGCCCTGTGGGATCTAAGCCCCCTCTCGCTCCATCCGCTGCCTCCCTCCTCACCCCCTCCTTTCGGGGCGCCGAGAGGGCGCCCGGGCTGGGGGTGGCGGAGGGGGAGGGGCAAGCGCTAGGCCTCCCGCGCCGCCGTAGACCCCTCTCTGACGCCCCGCAGAGCCGGGACCAAAGCGCAGGCGCCCCGGCCCGCTGGGACGGCCACGCCCAGCGCCGCCCTGGCGCGCAGGCGCCACTCACCCCGCACCCGGCAGACTCGTCCCGACCCCGCCCCTCCTGGTTGCTCTGGAGACGGTGGCCACCGGCGGGAGGTGCCCAAGCCCGGGAGTGGGAAGACAGCTGTGAAGGATTGGGGCGGGGGGGGGGGGGGGAGGCGTTTTCTGCACTCGGGAGTTGTCCCCAGTGGCAGTGCCGGGACAGATGCGGCCAATAGGCATCCTGCCGAAACCCACCCAATGCACTTCGGGGAGCGCGTCCACTGCCAGGAAAACCTCCAGCGCTGGGGGAAGCGGGGTTCCAAAATGTATCCACCGAATGCCAGCAGGAGGCCACGGGGACGCGACGGAAGGGGTCGCCGACGTGGGTGCAGCCTGCTGGGTGGGGACCGGGCTAGGAGAGAAGCTCTGCTATGTTGTCCTGGACAGTTGTTCCCTCCTGTGTGTCTGGTGAAAAGCCAAGAGACAGAAGAAGCTCCAGGAACCAGAGAGCGGCTCCGTTGCCCAAAGTCGGAGCCAAAACTTCCACCGCTAGGGGCCACTGTTGGATAGGAATAGTTCCTTCCTCACACTTGCTGGGGGGCAGAGGGCTGAGTTCTAAGGCAGGGGGAGGGGCAGGGCCCCTTGCAGAAAGGGCTGTGGGGGAAGGGACCCCTGGGCCAGCTCTGGGGCTGCTGGGAGAGCCCCCTCTCCATGCCATAGCTCACCTGGCCCAGGCGCCAAGGGTCTGGGTCGGGCCAGGCTGCCAGACCCGTCTGAAGAGGGGGTTTCCTCGCCAACCAAAGTCCCCGAGGCCTCCTCAAGCGGGGGCCTACCTAGGGCCGGCCGGCCTTGCCCTGCAGGTCTCTCCCACGGCAATGGTCACAGACATGCTGTTTCCCATCGCCGTCACCTCCACCTTACGTCAGGGGAACCCCGGCCTTTCCCACCGGTGGCCTGCGGGCTTCGGCCTGGGCTCCCGGCCAGGCCTGCAGAGGCCTGGCTCCCGGAGAGGACAGGCCCAGAGTCTTCCCTCTCCCTTGTCAATGACCTGTCTTTCTCTGCGTTTCTTTTCTGGGACGAGAGGGGCCCCAGAGCACCCCGACGACTCTGAGCAAGGAGCCTGCCCTTTCTCCTCTCGCCCTCCTTTTTGGGACCGTACCAAGCGACGAGCGTTTCTCTCGGCTCTGGGGCCGCGGGACGCAAAACGAAACTGCTTACCTATTGGGTGGTGAGACACTTGCGTGGAAATCATTTCTGCTCACTTGAGGCAGGCACTGCGGTCAAGTGGGCTTACAGGTCCAGGGGTTCCATGGACCGGGTATATTCTAAGCGGCCATCGTGACCTTCCAAAGCGGACGTATGGGTTGTTTGGGCATTGGCTCGAGTCGTAACCCTCCGTTTTTGGGGGAAAACAAGGGAGAACCCATCACCTTCAGCACATTTCCCTCTGCCACAGCACGCCACGCAACCAGGTGATTTTCCTATTGATTGCCGTTCCAAGCTACCATAGCGGGCAATGCCGCAGGGATACTGTCCAGATTTCCAAACCAAAGCAGATAGGCCTTCTCGCCGAGGCGCAGCTGCGCGGTCGATCAAGCCCCAGGCCCTGGTGCTCCTGAGGGCTGCGGGGACGCCCAGGACTACGCTGCTGAGGGCAGGTGGCTCGGGGCCTCAGTGCCCTGCCAGTGGGCTCTACTTGGGAATCCGTGCTCTTGCATGGGGTGGGGAGGGGGGAGTCGGTGGCAGGGGGGCCTGCCTACACATGCCTCTTCTTCTGTCACTTTGGCTGCGGCTGAGCCTGGCACTGGGTGCGTGCATGCTCAGGAGACAGGCTTCTGCATGTCTCTGGACAGGCCCCGTGCCAGCTGGGACCTGAGCCCCAGCGCAGGTGCACCACCTGCGCTCAGGTTCCTTGGACCGGCCCAGGTCAGCTGAGAGGGAGGAGAACATGGTCCTGACCGCGGAGGGAAGCAAAAGTGCCGACACCTGCCAGCGGGAGAGCCGCATCCGACAGCCCTGTGGGATCTAAGCCCCCTCTCGCTCCATCCGCTGCCTCCCTCCTCACCCCCTCCTTTCGGGGCGCCGAGACGGCGCCCGGGCTGGGGGTGGCGGAGGGGGAGGGGCAAGCGCTAGGCCTCCCGCGCCGCCGTAGACCCCTCTCTGACGCCCCGCAGAGCCGGGACCAAAGCGCAGGCGCCCCGGCCCGCTGGGACGGCCACGCCCAGCGCCGCCCTGGCGCGCAGGCGCCACTCACCCCGCACCCGGCAGACTCGTCCCGACCCCGCCCCTCCTGGTTGCTCTGGAGACGGTGGCCACCGGCGGGAGGTGCCCAAGCCCGGGAGTGGGAAGACAGCTGTGAAGGATTGGGGCGGGGGGGGGGGGGGGAGGCGTTTTCTGCACTCGGGAGTTGTCCCCAGTGGCAGTGCCGGGACAGATGCGGCCAATAGGCATCCTGCCGAAACCCACCCAATGCACTTCGGGGAGCGCGTCCACTGCCAGGAAAACCTCCAGCGCTGGGGGAAGCGGGGTTCCAAAATGTATCCACCGAATGCCAGCAGGAGGCCACGGGGACGCGACGGAAGGGGTCGCCGACGTGGGTGCAGCCTGCTGGGTGGGGACCGGGCTAGGAGAGAAGCTCTGCTATGCTGTCCTGGACAGTTGTTCCCTCCCGTGTGTCTGGTGAAAAGCCAAGAGACAGAAGAAGCTCCAGGAACCAGAGAGCGGCTCCGTGGCCCAAAGTCGGAGCCAAAACTTCCACCGCTAGGGGCCACTGTTGGATAGGAATAGTTCCTTCCTCACACTTGCTGGGGGGCAGAGGGCTGAGTTCTAAGGCAGGGGGAGGGGCAGGGCCCCTTGCAGAAAGGGCTGTGGGGGAAGGGACCCCTGGGCCAGCTCTGGGGCTGCTGGGAGAGCCCCCTCTCCATGCCATAGCTCACCTGGCCCAGGCGCCAAGGGTCTGGGTCGGGCCAGGCTGCCAGACCCGTCTGAAGAGGGGGTTTCCTCGCCAACCAAAGTCCCTGAGGCCTCCTCAAGTGGGGGCCTACCTAGGGCCGGCCGGCCTTGCCCTGCAGGTCTCTCCCACGGCAATGGTCACAGACATGCTGTCTCCCATCGCCGTCACCTCCACCTTACGTCAGGGGAACCCCGGCCTTTCCCACCGGTGGCCTGCGGGCTTCGGCCTGGGCTCCCGGCCAGGCCTGCAGAGGCCTGGCTCCCGGAGAGGACAGGCCCAGAGTCTTCCCTCTCCCTTGTCAATGACCTGTCTTTCTCTGCGTTTCTTTTCTGGGACGAGAGGGGCCCCAGAGCAGCCCGACGACTCTGAGCAATGAGCCTGCCCTTTCTCCTCTCGCCCTCCTTTTTGGGACCGTACCAAGCGACGAGCGTTTCTCTCGGCTCTGGGGCCGCGGGACGCAAAACGAAACTGCTTACCTATTGGGTGGTGAGACACTTGCGTGGAAATCATTTCTGCTCACTTGAGGCAGGCACTGCGGTCAAGTGGGCTTACAGGTCCAGGGGTTCCATGGACCGGGTATATTCTAAGCGGCCATCGTGACCGTCCAAAGCGGACGTATGGGTTGTTTGGGCATTGGCTCGAGTCGTAACCCTCCGTTTTTGGGGGAAAACAAGGGAGAACCCATCACCTTCAGCACATTTCCCTCTGCCACAGCACGCCACGCAACCAGGTGATTTTCCTATTGATTGCCGTTCCAAGCTACCATAGCGGGCAATGCCGCAGGGATACTGTCCAGATTTCCAAACCAAAGCAGATAGGCCTTCTCGCCGAGGCGCAGCTGCGCGGTCGATCAAGCCCCAGGCCCTGGTGCTCCTGAGGGCTGCGGGGACGCCCAGGACTACGCTGCTGAGGGCAGGTGGCTCGGGGCCTCAGTGCCCTGCCAGTGGGCTCTACTTGGGAATCCGTGCTCTTGCACGGGGTGGGGAGGGGGGAGTCGGTGGCAGGGGGGCCTGCCTACACATGCCTCTTCTTCTGTCACTTTGGCTGCGGCTGAGCCTGGCACTGGGTGCGTGCATGCTCAGGAGACAGGCTTCTGCATGTCTCTGGACAGGCCCCGTGCCAGCTGGGACCTGAGCCCCAGCGCAGGTGCACCACCTGCGCTCAGGTTCCTTGGACCGGCCCAGGTCAGCTGAGAGGGAGGAGAACATGGTCCTGACCGCGGAGGGAAGCAAAAGTGCCGACACCTGCCAGCGGGAGAGCCGCATCCGACAGCCCTGTGGGATCTAAGCCCCCTCTCGCTCCATCCGCTGCCTCCCTCCTCACCCCCTCCTTTCGGGGCGCCGAGAGGGCGCCCGGGCTGGGGGTGGCGGAGGGGGAGGGGCAAGCGCTAGGCCTCCCGCGCCGCCGTAGACCCCTCTCTGACGCCCCGCAGAGCCGGGACCAAAGCGCAGGCGCCCCGGCCCGCTGGGACGGCCACGCCCAGCGCCGCCCTGGCGCGCAGGCGCCACTCACCCCGCACCCGGCAGACTCGTCCCGACCCCGCCCCTCCTGGTTGCTCTGGAGACGGTGGCCACCGGCGGGAGGTGCCCAAGCCCGGGAGTGGGAAGACAGCTGTGAAGGATTGGGGCGGGGGGGGGGGGGGGGAGGCGTTTTCTGCACTCGGGAGTTGTCCCCAGTGGCAGTGCCGGGACAGATGCGGCCAATAGGCATCCTGCCGAAACCCACCCAATGCACTTCGGGGAGCGCGTCCACTGCCAGGAAAACCTCCAGCGCTGGGGGAAGCGGGGTTCCAAAATGTATCCACCGAATGCCAGCAGGAGGCCACGGGGACGCGACGGAAGGGGTCGCCGACGTGGGTGCAGCCTGCTGGGTGGGGACCGGGCTAGGAGAGAAGCTCTGCTATGCTGTCCTGGACAGTTGTTCCCTCCTGTGTGTCTGGTGAAAAGCCAAGAGACAGAAGAAGCTCCAGGAACCAGAGAGCGGCTCCGTTGCCCAAAGTCGGAGCCAAAACTTCCACCGCTAGGGGCCACTGTTGGATAGGAATAGTTCCTTCCTCACACTTGCTGGGGGGCAGAGGGCTGAGTTCTAAGGCAGGGGGAGGGGCAGGGCCCCTTGCAGAAAGGGCTGTGGGGGAAGGGACCCCTGGGCCAGCTCTGGGGCTGCTGGGAGAGCCCCCTCTCCATGCCATAGCTCACCTGGCCCAGGCGCCAAGGGTCTGGGTCGGGCCAGGCTGCCAGACCCGTCTGAAGAGGGGGTTTCCTCGCCAACCAAAGTCCCCGAGGCCTCCTCAAGCGGGGGCCTACCTAGGGCCGGCCGGCCTTGCCCTGCAGGTCTCTCCCACGGCAATGGTCACAGACATGCTGTCTCCCATCGCCGTCACCTCCACCTTACGTCAGGGGAACCCCGGCCTTTCCCACCGGTGGCCTGCGGGCTTCGGCCTGGGCTCCCGGCCAGGCCTGCAGAGGCCTGGCTCCCGGAGAGGACAGGCCCAGAGTCTTCCCTCTCCCTTGTCAATGACCTCTCTTTCTCTGCCTTTCTTTTCTGGGACGAGAGGGGCCCCAGAGCAGCCCGACGACTCTGAGCAATGAGCCTGCCCTTTCTCCTCTCGCCCTCCTTTTTGGGACCGTACCAAGCGACGAGCGTTTCTCTCGGCTCTGGGGCCGCGGGACGCAAAACGAAACTGCTTACCTATTGGGTGGTGAGACACTTGCGTGGAAATCATTTCTGCTCACTTGAGGCAGGCACTGCGGTCAAGTGGGCTTACAGGTCCAGGGGTTCCATGGACCGGGTATATTCTAAGCGGCCATCGTGACCGTCCAAAGCGGACGTATGGGTTGTTTGGGCATTGGCTCGAGTCGTAACCCTCCGTTTTTGGGGGAAAACAAGGGAGAACCCATCACCTTCAGCACATTTCCCTCTGCCACAGCACGCCACGCAACCAGGTGATTTTCCTATTGATTGCCGTTCCAAGCTGCCATAGCGGGCAATGCCGCAGGGATACTGTCCAGATTTCCAAACCAAAGCAGATAGGCCTTCTCGCCGAGGCGCAGCTGCGCGGTCGATCAAGCCCCAGGCCCTGGTGCTCCTGAGGGCTGCGGGGACACCCAGGACTACGCTGCTGAGGGCAGGTGGCTCCGGGCCTCAGTGCCCTGCCAGTGGGCTCTACTTGGGAATCCGTGCTCTTGCACGGGGTGGGGAGGGGGGAGTCGGTTGCAGGGGGGCCTGCCTACACATGCCTCTTCTTCTGTCACTTTGGCTGCGGCTGAGCCTGGCACTGGGTGCGTGCATGCTCAGGAGACAGGCTTCTGCATGTCTCTGGACAGGCCCCGTGCCAGCTGGGACCTGAGCCCCAGCGCAGGTGCACCACCTGCGCTCAGGTTCCTTGGACCGGCCCAGGTCAGCTGAGAGGGAGGAGAACATGGTCCTGACCGCGGAGGGAAGCAAAAGTGCCGACACCTGCCAGCGGGAGAGCCGCATCCGACAGCCCTGTGGGATCTAAGCCCCCTCTCGCTCCATCCGCTGCCTCCCTCCTCACCCCCTCCTTTCGGGGCGCCGAGACGGCGCCCGGGCTGGGGGGTGGCGGAGGGGGAGGGGCAAGCGCTAGGCCTCCCGCGCCGCCGTAGCCCGCTCTCTGACGCCCCGCAAAGCCGGGACCAAAGCGCAGGCGCCCCGGCCCGCTGGGACGGCCACGCCCAGCGCCGCCCTGGCGCGCAGGCGCCACTCACCCCGCACCCGGCAGACTCGTCCCGACCCCGCCCCTCCTGGTTGCTCTGGAGACGGTGGCCACCGGCGGGAGGTGCCCAAGCCCGGGAGTGGGAAGACAGCTGTGAAGGATTGGGGCGGGGGGGGGGGGGGGGGGGGAGGCGTTTTCTGCACTCGGGAGTTGTCCCCAGTGGCAGTGCCGGGACAGATGCGGCCAATAGGCATCCTGCCGAAACCCACCCAATGCACTTCGGGGAGCGCGTCCACTGCCAGGAAAACCTCCAGCGCTGGGGGAAGCGGGGTTCCAAAATGTATCCACCGAATGCCAGCAGGAGGCCACGGGGACGCGACGGAAGGGGTCGCCGACGTGGGTGCAGCCTGCTGGGTGGGGACCGGGCTAGGAGAGAAGCTCTGCTATGCTGTCCTGGACAGTTGTTCCCTCCTGTGTGTCTGGTGAAAAGCCAAGAGACAGAAGAAGCTCCAGGAACCAGAGAGCGGCTCCGTTGCCAAAGTCGGAGCCAAAACTTCCACCGCTAGGGGCCACTGTTGGATAGGAATAGTTCCTTCCTCACACTTGCTGGGGGGCAGAGGGCTGAGTTCTAAGGCAGGGGGAGGGGCAGGGCCCCTTGCAGAAAGGGCTGTGGGGGAAGGGACCCCTGGGCCAGCTCTGGGGCTGCTGGGAGAGCCCCCTCTCCATGCCATAGCTCACCTGGCCCAGGCGCCAAGGGTCTGGGTCGGGCCAGGCTGCCAGACCCGTCTGAAGAGGGGGTTTCCTCGCCAACCAAAGTCCCCGAGGCCTCCTCAAGCGGGGGCCTACCTAGGGCCGGCCGGCCTTGCCCTGCAGGTCTCTCCCACGGCAATGGTCACAGACATGCTGTCTCCCATCGCCGTCACCTCCACCTTACGTCAGGGGAACCCCGGCCTTTCCCACCGGTGGCCTGCGGGCTTCGGCCTGGGCTCCCGGCCAGGCCTGCAGAGGCCTGGCTCCCGGAGAGGACAGGCCCAGAGTCTTCCCTCTCCCTTGTCAATGACCTCTCTTTCTCTGCCTTTCTTTTCTGGGACGAGAGGGGCCCCAGAGCAGCCCGACGACTCTGAGCAATGAGCCTGCCCTTTCTCCTCTCGCCCTCCTTTTTGGGACCGTACCAAGCGACGAGCGTTTCTCTCGGCTCTGGGGCCGCGGGACGCAAAACGAAACTGCTTACCTATTGGGTGGTGAGACACTTGCGTGGAAATCATTTCTGCTCACTTGAGGCAGGCACTGCGGTCAAGTGGGCTTACAGGTCCAGGGGTTCCATGGACCGGGTATATTCTAAGCGGCCATCGTGACCGTCCAAAGCGGACGTATGGGTTGTTTGGGCATTGGCTCGAGTCGTAACCCTCCGTTTTTGGGGGAAAACAAGGGAGAACCCATCACCTTCAGCACATTTCCCTCTGCCACAGCACGCCACGCAACCAGGTGATTTTCCTATTGATTGCCGTTCCAAGCTGCCATAGCGGGCAATGCCGCAGGGATACTGTCCAGATTTCCAAACCAAAGCAGATAGGCCTTCTCGCCGAGGCGCAGCTGCGCGGTCGATCAAGCCCCAGGCCCTGGTGCTCCTGAGGGCTGCGGGGACACCCAGGACTACGCTGCTGAGGGCAGGTGGCTCCGGGCCTCAGTGCCCTGCCAGTGGGCTCTACTTGGGAATCCGTGCTCTTGCACGGGGTGGGGAGGGGGGAGTCGGTTGCAGGGGGGCCTGCCTACACATGCCTCTTCTTCTGTCACTTTGGCTGCGGCTGAGCCTGGCACTGGGTGCGTGCATGCTCAGGAGACAGGCTTCTGCATGTCTCTGGACAGGCCCCGTGCCAGCTGGGACCTGAGCCCCAGCGCAGGTGCACCACCTGCGCTCAGGTTCCTTGGACCGGCCCAGGTCAGCTGAGAGGGAGGAGAACATGGTCCTGACCGCGGAGGGAAGCAAAAGTGCCGACACCTGCCAGCGGGAGAGCCGCATCCGACAGCCCTGTGGGATCTAAGCCCCCTCTCGCTCCATCCGCTGCCTCCCTCCTCACCCCCTCCTTTCGGGGCGCCGAGACGGCGCCCGGGCTGGGGGTGGCGGAGGGGGAGGGGCAAGCGCTAGGCCTCCCGCGCCGCCGTAGACCGCTCTCTGACGCCCCGCAAAGCCGGGACCAAAGCGCAGGCGCCCCGGCCCGCTGGGACGGCCACGCCCAGCGCCGCCCTGGCGCGCAGGCGCCACTCACCCCGCACCCGGCAGACTCGTCCCGACCCCGCCCCTCCTGGTTGCTCTGGAGACGGTGGCCACCGGCGGGAGGTGCCCAAGCCCGGGAGTGGGAAGACAGCTGTGAAGGATTGGGGCGGGGGGGGGGGGGGGGGGAGGCGTTTTCTGCACTCGGGAGTTGTCCCCAGTGGCAGTGCCGGGACAGATGCGGCCAATAGGCATCCTGCCGAAACCCACCCAATGCACTTCGGGGAGCGCGTCCACTGCCAGGAAAACCTCCAGCGCTGGGGGAAGCGGGGTTCCAAAATGTATCCACCGAATGCCAGCAGGAGGCCACGGGGACGCGACGGAAGGGGTCGCCGACGTGGGTGCAGCCTGCTGGGTGGGGACCGGGCTAGGAGAGAAGCTCTGCTATGCTGTCCTGGACAGTTGTTCCCTCCTGTGTGTCTGGTGAAAAGCCAAGAGACAGAAGAAGCTCCAGGAACCAGAGAGCGGCTCCGTTGCCCAAAGTCGGAGCCAAAACTTCCACCGCTAGGGGCCACTGTTGGATAGGAATAGTTCCTTCCTCACACTTGCTGGGGGGCAGAGGGCTGAGTTCTAAGGCAGGGGGAGGGGCAGGGCCCCTTGCAGAAAGGGCTGTGGGGGAAGGGACCCCTGGGCCAGCTCTGGGGCTGCTGGGAGAGCCCCCTCTCCATGCCATAGCTCACCTGGCCCAGGCGCCAAGGGTCTGGGTCGGGCCAGGCTGCCAGACCCGTCTGAAGAGGGGGTTTCCTCGCCAACCAAAGTCCCCGAGGCCTCCTCAAGCGGGGGCCTACCTAGGGCCGGCCGGCCTTGCCCTGCAGGTCTCTCCCACGGCAATGGTCACAGACATGCTGTCTCCCATCGCCGTCACCTCCACCTTACGTCAGGGGAACCCCGGCCTTTCCCACCGGTGGCCTGCGGGCTTCGGCCTGGGCTCCCGGCCAGGCCTGCAGAGGCCTGGCTCCCGGAGAGGACAGGCCCAGAGTCTTCCCTCTCCCTTGTCAATGACCTCTCTTTCTCTGCCTTTCTTTTCTGGGACGAGAGGGGCCCCAGAGCAGCCCGACGACTCTGAGCAATGAGCCTGCCCTTTCTCCTCTCGCCCTCCTTTTTGGGACCGTACCAAGCGACGAGCGTTTCTCTCGGCTCTGGGGCCGCGGGACGCAAAACGAAACTGCTTACCTATTGGGTGGTGAGACACTTGCGTGGAAATCATTTCTGCTCACTTGAGGCAGGCACTGCGGTCAAGTGGGCTTACAGGTCCAGGGGTTCCATGGACCGGGTATATTCTAAGCGGCCATCGTGACCGTCCAAAGCGGACGTATGGGTTGTTTGGGCATTGGCTCGAGTCGTAACCCTCCGTTTTTGGGGGAAAACAAGGGAGAACCCATCACCTTCAGCACATTTCCCTCTGCCACAGCACGCCACGCAACCAGGTGATTTTCCTATTGATTGCCGTTCCAAGCTGCCATAGCGGGCAATGCCGCAGGGATACTGTCCAGATTTCCAAACCAAAGCAGATAGGCCTTCTCGCCGAGGCGCAGCTGCGCGGTCGATCAAGCCCCAGGCCCTGGTGCTCCTGAGGGCTGCGGGGACACCCAGGACTACGCTGCTGAGGGCAGGTGGCTCCGGGCCTCAGTGCCCTGCCAGTGGGCTCTACTTGGGAATCCGTGCTCTTGCACGGGGTGGGGAGGGGGGAGTCGGTTGCAGGGGGGCCTGCCTACACATGCCTCTTCTTCTGTCACTTTGGCTGCGGCTGAGCCTGGCACTGGGTGCGTGCATGCTCAGGAGACAGGCTTCTGCATGTCTCTGGACAGGCCCCGTGCCAGCTGGGACCTGAGCCCCAGCGCAGGTGCACCACCTGCGCTCAGGTTCCTTGGACCGGCCCAGGTCAGCTGAGAGGGAGGAGAACATGGTCCTGACCGCGGAGGGAAGCAAAAGTGCCGACACCTGCCAGCGGGAGAGCCGCATCCGACAGCCCTGTGGGATCTAAGCCCCCTCTCGCTCCATCCGCTGCCTCCCTCCTCACCCCCTCCTTTCGGGGCGCCGAGACGGCGCCCGGGCTGGGGGTGGCGGAGGGGGAGGGGCAAGCGCTAGGCCTCCCGCGCCGCCGTAGACCGCTCTCTGACGCCCCGCAAAGCCGGGACCAAAGCGCAGGCGCCCCGGCCCGCTGGGACGGCCACGCCCAGCGCCGCCCTGGCGCGCAGGCGCCACTCACCCCGCACCCGGCAGACTCGTCTCGACCCCGCCCCTCCTGGTTGCTCTGGAGACGGTGGCCACCGGCGGGAGGTGCCCAAGCCCGGGAGTGGGAAGACAGCTGTGAAGGATTGGGGCGGGGGGGGGGGGGGGGGGAGGCGTTTTCTGCACTCGGGAGTTGTCCCCAGTGGCAGTGCCGGGACAGATAGGCCAATAGGCATCCTGCCGAAACCCACCCAATGCACTTCGGGGAGCGCGTCCACTGCCAGGAAAACCTCCAGCGCTGGGGGAAGCGGGGTTCCAAAATGTATCCACCGAATGCCAGCAGGAGGCCACGGGGACGCGACGGAAGGGGTCGCCGACGTGGGTGCAGCCTGCTGGGTGGGGACCGGGCTAGGAGAGAAGCTCTGCTATGCTGTCCTGGACAGTTGTTCCCTCCTGTGTGTCTGGTGAAAAGCCAAGAGACAGAAGAAGCTCCAGGAACCAGAGAGCGGCTCCGTTGCCCAAAGTCGGAGCCAAAACTTCCACCGCTAGGGGCCACTGTTGGATAGGAATAGTTCCTTCCTCACACTTGCTGGGGGGCAGAGGGCTGAGTTCTAAGGCAGGGGGAGGGGCAGGGCCCCTTGCAGAAAGGGCTGTGGGGGAAGGGACCCCTGGGCCAGCTCTGGGGCTGCTGGGAGAGCCCCCTCTCCATGCCATAGCTCACCTGGCCCAGGCGCCAAGGGTCTGGGTCGGGCCAGGCTGCCAGACCCGTCTGAAGAGGGGGTTTCCTCGCCAACCAAAGTCCCCGAGGCCTCCTCAAGCGGGGGCCTACCTAGGGCCGGCCGGCCTTGCCCTGCAGGTCTCTCCCACGGCAATGGTCACAGACATGCTGTCTCCCATCGCCGTCACCTCCACCTTACGTCAGGGGAACCCCGGCCTTTCCCACCGGTGGCCTGCGGGCTTCGGCCTGGGCTCCCGGCCAGGCCTGCAGAGGCCTGGCTCCCGGAGAGGACAGGCCCAGAGTCTTCCCTCTCCTTGTCAATGACCTCTCTTTCTCTGCCTTTCTTTTCTGGGACGAGAGGGGCCCCAGAGCAGCCCGACGACTCTGAGCAATGAGCCTGCCCTTTCTCCTCTCGCCCTCCTTTTTGGGACCGTACCAAGCGACGAGCGTTTCTCTCGGCTCTGGGGCCGCGGGACGCAAAACGAAACTGCTTACCTATTGGGTGGTGAGACACTTGCGTGGAAATCATTTCTGCTCACTTGAGGCAGGCACTGCGGTCAAGTGGGCTTACAGGTCCAGGGGTTCCATGGACCGGGTATATTCTAAGCGGCCATCGTGACCGTCCAAAGCGGACGTATGGGTTGTTTGGGCATTGGCTCGAGTCGTAACCCTCCGTTTTTGGGGGAAAACAAGGGAGAACCCATCACCTTCAGCACATTTCCCTCTGCCACAGCACGCCACGCAACCAGGTGATTTTCCTATTGATTGCCGTTCCAAGCTGCCATAGCGGGCAATGCCGCAGGGATACTGTCCAGATTTCCAAACCAAAGCAGATAGGCCTTCTCGCCGAGGCGCAGCTGCGCGGTCGATCAAGCCCCAGGCCCTGGTGCTCCTGAGGGCTGCGGGGACACCCAGGACTACGCTGCTGAGGGCAGGTGGCTCCGGGCCTCAGTGCCCTGCCAGTGGGCTCTACTTGGGAATCCGTGCTCTTGCACGGGGTGGGGAGGGGGGAGTCGGTTGCAGGGGGGCCTGCCTACACATGCCTCTTCTTCTGTCACTTTGGCTGCGGCTGAGCCTGGCACTGGTTGCGTGCATGCTCAGGAGACAGGCTTCTGCATGTCTCTGGACAGGCCCCGTGCCAGCTGGGACCTGAGCCCCAGCGCAGGTGCACCACCTGCGCTCAGGTTCCTTGGACCGGCCCAGGTCAGCTGAGAGGGAGGAGAACATGGTCCTGACCGCGGAGGGAAGCAAAAGTGCCGACACCTGCCAGCGGGAGAGCCGCATCCGACAGCCCTGTGGGATCTAAGCCCCCTCTCGCTCCATCCGCTGCCTCCCTCCTCACCCCCTCCTTTCGGGGCGCCGAGACGGCGCCCGGGCTGGGGGTGGCGGAGGGGGAGGGGCAAGCGCTAGGCCTCCCGCGCCGCCGTAGACCGCTCTCTGACGCCCCGCAAAGCCGGGACCAAAGCGCAGGCGCCCCGGCCCGCTGGGACGGCCACGCCCAGCGCCGCCCTGGCGCGCAGGCGCCACTCACCCCGCACCCGGCAGACTCGTCCCGACCCCGCCCCTCCTGGTTGCTCTGGAGACGGTGGCCACCGGCGGGAGGTGCCCAAGCCGGGAGTGGGAAGACAGCTGTGAAGGATTGGGGCGGGGGGGGGGGGGGGGGAGGCGTTTTCTGCACTCGGGAGTTGTCCCCAGTGGCAGTGCCGGGACAGATGCGGCCAATAGGCATCCTGCCGAAACCCACCCAATGCACTTCGGGGAGCGCGTCCACTGCCAGGAAAACCTCCAGCGCTGGGGGAAGCGGGGTTCCAAAATGTATCCACCGAATGCCAGCAGGAGGCCACGGGGACGCGACGGAAGGGGTCGCCGACGTGGGTGCAGCCTGCTGGGTGGGGGACCGGGCTAGGAGAGAAGCTCTGCTATGCTGTCCTGGACAGTTGTTCCCTCCTGTGTGTCTGGTGAAAAGCCAAGAGACAGAAGAAGCTCCAGGAACCAGAGAGCGGCTCCGTTGCCCAAAGTCGGAGCCAAAACTTCCACCGCTAGGGGCCACTGTTGGATAGGAATAGTTCCTTCCTCACACTTGCTGGGGGGCAGAGGGCTGAGTTCTAAGGCAGGGGGAGGGGCAGGGCCCCTTGCAGAAAGGGCTGTGGGGGAAGGGACCCCCTGGGCCAGCTCTGGGGCTGCTGGGAGAGCCCCCTCTCCATGCCATAGCTCACCTGGCCCAGGCGCCAAGGGTCTGGGTCGGGCCAGGCTGCCAGACCCGTCTGAAGAGGGGGTTTCCTCGCCAACCCAAAGTCCCCGAGGCCTCCTCAAGCGGGGGCCTACCTAGGGCCGGCCGGCCTTGCCCTGCAGGTCTCTCCCACGGCAATGGTCACAGACATGCTGTCTCCCATCGCCGTCACCTCCACCTTACGTCAGGGGAACCCCGGCCTTTCCCACCGGTGGCCTGCGGGCTTCGGCCTGGGCTCCCCGGCCAGGCCTGCAGAGGCCTGGCTCCCGGAGAGGACAGGCCCAGAGTCTTCCCTCTCCCTTGTCAATGACCTCTCTTTCTCTGCCTTTCTTTTCTGGGACGAGAGGGGCCCCAGAGCAGCCCGACGACTCTGAGCAATGAGCCTGCCCTTTCTCCTCTCGCCCTCCTTTTTGGGACCGTACCAAGCGACGAGCGTTTCTCTCGGCTCTGGGGCCGCGGGACGCAAAACGAAACTGCTTACCTATTGGGTGGTGAGACACTTGCGTGGAAATCATTTCTGCTCACTTGAGGCAGGCACTGCGGTCAAGTGGGCTTACAGGTCCAGGGGTTCCATGGACCGGGTATATTCTAAGCGGCCATCGTGACCGTCCAAAGCGGACGTATGGGTTGTTTGGGCATTGGCTCGAGTCGGTAACCCTCCGTTTTTGGGGGAAAACAAGGGAGAACCCATCACCTTCAGCACATTTCCCTCTGCCACAGCACGCCACGCAACCAGGTGATTTTCCTATTGATTGCCGTTCCAAGCTGCCATAGCGGGCAATGCCGCAGGGATACTGTCCAGATTTCCAAACCAAAGCAGATAGGCCTTCTCGCCGAGGCGCAGCTGCGCGGTCGATCAAGCCCCAGGCCCTGGTGCTCCTGAGGGCTGCGGGGACACCCAGGACTACGCTGCTGAGGGCAGGTGGCTCCGGGCCTCAGTGCCCTGCCAGTGGGCTCTACTTGGGAATCCGTGCTCTTGCACGGGGTGGGGAGGGGGGAGTCGGTTGCAGGGGGGCCTGCCTACACATGCCTCTTCTTCTGTCACTTTGGCTGCGGCTGAGCCTGGCACTGGTTGCGTGCATGCTCAGGAGACAGGCTTCTGCATGTCTCTGGACAGGCCCCGTGCCAGCTGGGACCTGAGCCCCAGCGCAGGTGCACCACCTGCGCTCAGGTTCCTTGGACCGGCCCAGGTCAGCTGAGAGGGAGGAGAACATGGTCCTGACCGCGGAGGGAAGCAAAAGTGCCGACACCTGCCAGCGGGAGAGCCGCATCCGACAGCCCTGTGGGATCTAAGCCCCCTCTCGCTCCATCCGCTGCCTCCCTCCTCACCCCCTCCTTTCGGGGCGCCGAGACGGCGCCCGGGCTGGGGGTGGCGGAGGGGGAGGGGCAAGCGCTAGGCCTCCCGCGCCGCCGTAGACCGCTCTCTGACGCCCCGCAAAGCCGGGACCAAAGCGCAGGCGCCCCGGCCCGCTGGGACGGCCACGCCCAGCGCCGCCCTGGCGCGCAGGCGCCACTCACCCCGCACCCGGCAGACTCGTCTCGACCCCGCCCCTCCTGGTTGCTCTGGAGACGGTGGCCACCGGCGGGAGGTGCCCAAGCCCGGGAGTGGGAAGACAGCTGTGAAGGATTGGGGCGGGGGGGGGGGGGGGGGGAGGCGTTTTCTGCACTCGGGAGTTGTCCCCAGTGGCAGTGCCGGGACAGATGCGGCCAATAGGCATCCTGCCGAAACCCACCCAATGCACTTCGGGGAGCGCGTCCACTGCCAGGAAAACCTCCAGCGCTGGGGGAAGCGGGGTTCCAAAATGTATCCACCGAATGCCAGCAGGAGGCCACGGGGACGCGACGGAAGGGGTCGCCGACGTGGGTGCAGCCTGCTGGGTGGGGACCGGGCTAGGAGAGAAGCTCTGCTATGCTGTCCTGGACAGTTGTTCCCTCCTGTGTGTCTGGTGAAAAGCCAAGAGACAGAAGAAGCTCCAGGAACCAGAGAGCGGCTCCGTTGCCCAAAGTCGGAGCCAAAACTTCCACCGCTAGGGGCCACTGTTGGATAGGAATAGTTCCTTCCTCACACTTGCTGGGGGGCAGAGGGCTGAGTTCTAAGGCAGGGGGAGGGGCAGGGCCCCTTGCAGAAAGGGCTGTGGGGGAAGGGACCCCTGGGCCAGCTCTGGGGCTGCTGGGAGAGCCCCCTCTCCATGCCATAGCTCACCTGGCCCAGGCGCCAAGGGTCTGGGTCGGGCCAGGCTGCCAGACCCGTCTGAAGAGGGGGTTTCCTCGCCAACCAAAGTCCCCGAGGCCTCCTCAAGCGGGGGCCTACCTAGGGCCGGCCGGCCTTGCCCTGCAGGTCTCTCCCACGGCAATGGTCACAGACATGCTGTCTCCCATCGCCGTCACCTCCACCTTACGTCAGGGGAACCCCGGCCTTTCCCACCGGTGGCCTGCGGGCTTCGGCCTGGGCTCCCGGCCAGGCCTGCAGAGGCCTGGCTCCCGGAGAGGACAGGCCCAGAGTCTTCCCTCTCCCTTGTCAATGACCTCTCTTTCTCTGCCTTTCTTTTCTGGGACGAGAGGGGCCCCAGAGCAGCCCGACGACTCTGAGCAATGAGCCTGCCCTTTCTCCTCTCGCCCTCCTTTTTGGGACCGTACCAAGCGACGAGCGTTTCTCTCGGCTCTGGGGCCGCGGGACGCAAAACGAAACTGCTTACCTATTGGGTGGTGAGACACTTGCGTGGAAATCATTTCTGCTCACTTGAGGCAGGCACTGCGGTCAAGTGGGCTTACAGGTCCAGGGGTTCCATGGACCGGGTATATTCTAAGCGGCCATCGTGACCGTCCAAAGCGGACGTATGGGTTGTTTGGGCATTGGCTCGAGTCGTAACCCTCCGTTTTTGGGGGAAAACAAGGGAGAACCCATCACCTTCAGCACATTTCCCTCTGCCACAGCACGCCACGCAACCAGGTGATTTTCCTATTGATTGCCGTTCCAAGCTGCCATAGCGGGCAATGCCGCAGGGATACTGTCCAGATTTCCAAACCAAAGCAGATAGGCCTTCTCGCCGAGGCGCAGCTGCGCGGTCGATCAAGCCCCAGGCCCTGGTGCTCCTGAGGGCTGCGGGGACACCCAGGACTACGCTGCTGAGGGCAGGTGGCTCCGGGCCTCAGTGCCCTGCCAGTGGGCTCTACTTGGGAATCCGTGCTCTTGCACGGGGTGGGGAGGGGGGAGTCGGTTGCAGGGGGGCCTGCCTACACATGCCTCTTCTTCTGTCACTTTGGCTGCGGCTGAGCCTGGCACTGGGTGCGTGCATGCTCAGGAGACAGGCTTCTGCATGTCTCTGGACAGGCCCCGTGCCAGCTGGGACCTGAGCCCCAGCGCAGGTGCACCACCTGCGCTCAGGTTCCTTGGACCGGCCCAGGTCAGCTGAGAGGGAGGAGAACATGGTCCTGACCGCGGAGGGAAGCAAAAGTGCCGACACCTGCCAGCGGGAGAGCCGCATCCGACAGCCCTGTGGGATCTAAGCCCCCTCTCGCTCCATCCGCTGCCTCCCTCCTCACCCCCTCCTTTCGGGGCGCCGAGACGGCGCCCGGGCTGGGGGTGGCGGAGGGGGAGGGGCAAGCGCTAGGCCTCCCGCGCCGCCGTAGACCGCTCTCTGACGCCCCGCAAAGCCGGGACCAAAGCGCAGGCGCCCCGGCCCGCTGGGACGGCCACGCCCAGCGCCGCCCTGGCGCGCAGGCGCCACTCACCCCGCACCCGGCAGACTCGTCCCGACCCCGCCCCTCCTGGTTGCTCTGGAGACGGTGGCCACCGGCGGGAGGTGCCCAAGCCCGGGAGTGGGAAGACAGCTGTGAAGGATTGGGGCGGGGGGGGGGGGGGGGGAGGCGTTTTCTGCACTCGGGAGTTGTCCCCAGTGGCAGTGCCGGGACAGATGCGGCCAATAGGCATCCTGCCGAAACCCACCCAATGCACTTCGGGGAGCGCGTCCACTGCCAGGAAAACCTCCAGCGCTGGGGGAAGCGGGGTTCCAAAATGTATCCACCGAATGCCAGCAGGAGGCCACGGGGACGCGACGGAAGGGGTCGCCGACGTGGGTGCAGCCTGCTGGGTGGGGACCGGGCTAGGAGAGAAGCTCTGCTATGCTGTCCTGGACAGTTGTTCCCTCCTGTGTGTCTGGTGAAAAGCCAAGAGACAGAAGAAGCTCCAGGAACCAGAGAGCGGCTCCGTTGCCCAAAGTCGGAGCCAAAACTTCCACCGCTAGGGGCCACTGTTGGATAGGAATAGTTCCTTCCTCACACTTGCTGGGGGGCAGAGGGCTGAGTTCTAAGGCAGGGGGAGGGGCAGGGCCCCTTGCAGAAAGGGCTGTGGGGGAAGGGACCCCTGGGCCAGCTCTGGGGCTGCTGGGAGAGCCCCCTCTCCATGCCATAGCTCACCTGGCCCAGGCGCCAAGGGTCTGGGTCGGGCCAGGCTGCCAGACCCGTCTGAAGAGGGGGTTTCCTCGCCAACCAAAGTCCCCGAGGCCTCCTCAAGCGGGGGCCTACCTAGGGCCGGCCGGCCTTGCCCTGCAGGTCTCTCCCACGGCAATGGTCACAGACATGCTGTCTCCCATCGCCGTCACCTCCACCTTACGTCAGGGGAACCCCGGCCTTTCCCACCGGTGGCCTGCGGGCTTCGGCCTGGGCTCCCGGCCAGGCCTGCAGAGGCCTGGCTCCCGGAGAGGACAGGCCCAGAGTCTTCCCTCTCCCTTGTCAATGACCTCTCTTTCTCTGCCTTTCTTTTCTGGGACGAGAGGGGCCCCAGAGCAGCCCGACGACTCTGAGCAATGAGCCTGCCCTTTCTCCTCTCGCCCTCCTTTTTGGGACCGTACCAAGCGACGAGCGTTTCTCTCGGCTCTGGGGCCGCGGGACGCAAAACGAAACTGCTTACCTATTGGGTGGTGAGACACTTGCGTGGAAATCATTTCTGCTCACTTGAGGCAGGCACTGCGGTCAAGTGGGCTTACAGGTCCAGGGGTTCCATGGACCGGGTATATTCTAAGCGGCCATCGTGACCGTCCAAAGCGGACGTATGGGTTGTTTGGGCATTGGCTCGAGTCGTAACCCTCCGTTTTTGGGGGAAAACAAGGGAGAACCCATCACCTTCAGCACATTTCCCTCTGCCACAGCACGCCACGCAACCAGGTGATTTTCCTATTGATTGCCGTTCCAAGCTGCCATAGCGGGCAATGCCGCAGGGATACTGTCCAGATTTCCAAACCAAAGCAGATAGGCCTTCTCGCCGAGGCGCAGCTGCGCGGTCGATCAAGCCCCAGGCCCTGGTGCTCCTGAGGGCTGCGGGGACACCCAGGACTACGCTGCTGAGGGCAGGTGGCTCCGGGCCTCAGTGCCCTGCCAGTGGGCTCTACTTGGGAATCCGTGCTCTTGCACGGGGTGGGGAGGGGGGAGTCGGTTGCAGGGGGGCCTGCCTACACATGCCTCTTCTTCTGTCACTTTGGCTGCGGCTGAGCCTGGCACTGGGTGCGTGCATGCTCAGGAGACAGGCTTCTGCATGTCTCTGGACAGGCCCCGTGCCAGCTGGGACCTGAGCCCCAGCGCAGGTGCACCACCTGCGCTCAGGTTCCTTGGACCGGCCCAGGTCAGCTGAGAGGGAGGAGAACATGGTCCTGACCGCGGAGGGAAGCAAAAGTGCCGACACCTGCCAGCGGGAGAGCCGCATCCGACAGCCCTGTGGGATCTAAGCCCCCTCTCGCTCCATCCGCTGCCTCCCTCCTCACCCCCTCCTTTCGGGGCGCCGAGACGGCGCCCGGGCTGGGGGTGGCGGAGGGGGAGGGGCAAGCGCTAGGCCTCCCGCGCCGCCGTAGACCGCTCTCTGACGCCCCGCAAAGCCGGGACCAAAGCGCAGGCGCCCCGGCCCGCTGGGACGGCCACGCCCAGCGCCGCCCTGGCGCGCAGGCGCCACTCACCCCGCACCCGGCAGACTCGTCCCGACCCCGCCCCTCCTGGTTGCTCTGGAGACGGTGGCCACCGGCGGGAGGTGCCCAAGCCCGGGAGTGGGAAGACAGCTGTGAAGGATTGGGGCGGGGGGGGGGGGGGGGGAGGCGTTTTCTGCACTCGGGAGTTGTCCCCAGTGGCAGTGCCGGGACAGATGCGGCCAATAGGCATCCTGCCGAAACCCACCCAATGCACTTCGGGGAGCGCGTCCACTGCCAGGAAAACCTCCAGCGCTGGGGGAAGCGGGGTTCCAAAATGTATCCACCGAATGCCAGCAGGAGGCCACGGGGACGCGACGGAAGGGGTCGCCGACGTGGGTGCAGCCTGCTGGGTGGGGACCGGGCTAGGAGAGAAGCTCTGCTATGCTGTCCTGGACAGTTGTTCCCTCCTGTGTGTCTGGTGAAAAGCCAAGAGACAGAAGAAGCTCCAGGAACCAGAGAGCGGCTCCGTTGCCCAAAGTCGGAGCCAAAACTTCCACCGCTAGGGGCCACTGTTGGATAGGAATAGTTCCTTCCTCACACTTGCTGGGGGGCAGAGGGCTGAGTTCTAAGGCAGGGGGAGGGGCAGGGCCCCTTGCAGAAAGGGCTGTGGGGGAAGGGACCCCTGGGCCAGCTCTGGGGCTGCTGGGAGAGCCCCCTCTCCATGCCATAGCTCACCTGGCCCAGGCGCCAAGGGTCTGGGTCGGGCCAGGCTGCCAGACCCGTCTGAAGAGGGGGTTTCCTCGCCAACCAAAGTCCCCGAGGCCTCCTCAAGCGGGGGCCTACCTAGGGCCGGCCGGCCTTGCCCTGCAGGTCTCTCCCACGGCAATGGTCACAGACATGCTGTCTCCCATCGCCGTCACCTCCACCTTACGTCAGGGGAACCCCGGCCTTTCCCACCGGTGGCCTGCGGGCTTCGGCCTGGGCTCCCGGCCAGGCCTGCAGAGGCCTGGCTCCCGGAGAGGACAGGCCCAGAGTCTTCCCTCTCCCTTGTCAATGACCTCTCTTTCTCTGCCTTTCTTTTCTGGGACGAGAGGGGCCCCAGAGCAGCCCGACGACTCTGAGCAATGAGCCTGCCCTTTCTCCTCTCGCCCTCCTTTTTGGGACCGTACCAAGCGACGAGCGTTTCTCTCGGCTCTGGGGCCGCGGGACGCAAAACGAAACTGCTTACCTATTGGGTGGTGAGACACTTGCGTGGAAATCATTTCTGCTCACTTGAGGCAGGCACTGCGGTCAAGTGGGCTTACAGGTCCAGGGGTTCCATGGACCGGGTATATTCTAAGCGGCCATCGTGACCGTCCAAAGCGGACGTATGGGTTGTTTGGGCATTGGCTCGAGTCGTAACCCTCCGTTTTTGGGGGAAAACAAGGGAGAACCCATCACCTTCAGCACATTTCCCTCTGCCACAGCACGCCACGCAACCAGGTGATTTTCCTATTGATTGCCGTTCCAAGCTGCCATAGCGGGCAATGCCGCAGGGATACTGTCCAGATTTCCAAACCAAAGCAGATAGGCCTTCTCGCCGAGGCGCAGCTGCGCGGTCGATCAAGCCCCAGGCCCTGGTGCTCCTGAGGGCTGCGGGGACACCCAGGACTACGCTGCTGAGGGCAGGTGGCTCCGGGCCTCAGTGCCCTGCCAGTGGGCTCTACTTGGGAATCCGTGCTCTTGCACGGGGTGGGGAGGGGGGAGTCGGTTGCAGGGGGGCCTGCCTACACATGCCTCTTCTTCTGTCACTTTGGCTGCGGCTGAGCCTGGCACTGGGTGCGTGCATGCTCAGGAGACAGGCTTCTGCATGTCTCTGGACAGGCCCCGTGCCAGCTGGGACCTGAGCCCCAGCGCAGGTGCACCACCTGCGCTCAGGTTCCTTGGACCGGCCCAGGTCAGCTGAGAGGGAGGAGAACATGGTCCTGACCGCGGAGGGAAGCAAAAGTGCCGACACCTGCCAGCGGGAGAGCCGCATCCGACAGCCCTGTGGGATCTAAGCCCCCTCTCGCTCCATCCGCTGCCTCCCTCCTCACCCCCTCCTTTCGGGGCGCCGAGACGGCGCCCGGGCTGGGGGTGGCGGAGGGGGAGGGGCAAGCGCTAGGCCTCCCGCGCCGCCGTAGACCGCTCTCTGACGCCCCGCAAAGCCGGGACCAAAGCGCAGGCGCCCCGGCCCGCTGGGACGGCCACGCCCAGCGCCGCCCTGGCGCGCAGGCGCCACTCACCCCGCACCCGGCAGACTCGTCCCGACCCCGCCCCTCCTGGTTGCTCTGGAGACGGTGGCCACCGGCGGGAGGTGCCCAAGCCCGGGAGTGGGAAGACAGCTGTGAAGGATTGGGGCGGGGGGGGGGGGGGGGGAGGCGTTTTCTGCACTCGGGAGTTGTCCCCAGTGGCAGTGCCGGGACAGATGCGGCCAATAGGCATCCTGCCGAAACCCACCCAATGCACTTCGGGGAGCGCGTCCACTGCCAGGAAAACCTCCAGCGCTGGGGGAAGCGGGGTTCCAAAATGTATCCACCGAATGCCAGCAGGAGGCCACGGGGACGCGACGGAAGGGGTCGCCGACGTGGGTGCAGCCTGCTGGGTGGGGACCGGGCTAGGAGAGAAGCTCTGCTATGCTGTCCTGGACAGTTGTTCCCTCCTGTGTGTCTGGTGAAAAGCCAAGAGACAGAAGAAGCTCCAGGAACCAGAGAGCGGCTCCGTTGCCCAAAGTCGGAGCCAAAACTTCCACCGCTAGGGGCCACTGTTGGATAGGAATAGTTCCTTCCTCACACTTGCTGGGGGGCAGAGGGCTGAGTTCTAAGGCAGGGGGAGGGGCAGGGCCCCTTGCAGAAAGGGCTGTGGGGGAAGGGACCCCTGGGCCAGCTCTGGGGCTGCTGGGAGAGCCCCCTCTCCATGCCATAGCTCACCTGGCCCAGGCGCCAAGGGTCTGGGTCGGGCCAGGCTGCCAGACCCGTCTGAAGAGGGGGTTTCCTCGCCAACCAAAGTCCCCGAGGCCTCCTCAAGCGGGGGCCTACCTAGGGCCGGCCGGCCTTGCCCTGCAGGTCTCTCCCACGGCAATGGTCACAGACATGCTGTCTCCCATCGCCGTCACCTCCACCTTACGTCAGGGGAACCCCGGCCTTTCCCACCGGTGGCCTGCGGGCTTCGGCCTGGGCTCCCGGCCAGGCCTGCAGAGGCCTGGCTCCCGGAGAGGACAGGCCCAGAGTCTTCCCTCTCCCTTGTCAATGACCTCTCTTTCTCTGCCTTTCTTTTCTGGGACGAGAGGGGCCCCAGAGCAGCCCGACGACTCTGAGCAATGAGCCTGCCCTTTCTCCTCTCGCCCTCCTTTTTGGGACCGTACCAAGCGACGAGCGTTTCTCTCGGCTCTGGGGCCGCGGGACGCAAAACGAAACTGCTTACCTATTGGGTGGTGAGACACTTGCGTGGAAATCATTTCTGCTCACTTGAGGCAGGCACTGCGGTCAAGTGGGCTTACAGGTCCAGGGGTTCCATGGACCGGGTATATTCTAAGCGGCCATCGTGACCGTCCAAAGCGGACGTATGGGTTGTTTGGGCATTGGCTCGAGTCGTAACCCTCCGTTTTTGGGGGAAAACAAGGGAGAACCCATCACCTTCAGCACATTTCCCTCTGCCACAGCACGCCACGCAACCAGGTGATTTTCCTATTGATTGCCGTTCCAAGCTGCCATAGCGGGCAATGCCGCAGGGATACTGTCCAGATTTCCAAACCAAAGCAGATAGGCCTTCTCGCCGAGGCGCAGCTGCGCGGTCGATCAAGCCCCAGGCCCTGGTGCTCCTGAGGGCTGCGGGGACACCCAGGACTACGCTGCTGAGGGCAGGTGGCTCCGGGCCTCAGTGCCCTGCCAGTGGGCTCTACTTGGGAATCCGTGCTCTTGCACGGGGTGGGGAGGGGGGAGTCGGTTGCAGGGGGGCCTGCCTACACATGCCTCTTCTTCTGTCACTTTGGCTGCGGCTGAGCCTGGCACTGGGTGCGTGCATGCTCAGGAGACAGGCTTCTGCATGTCTCTGGACAGGCCCCGTGCCAGCTGGGACCTGAGCCCCAGCGCAGGTGCACCACCTGCGCTCAGGTTCCTTGGACCGGCCCAGGTCAGCTGAGAGGGAGGAGAACATGGTCCTGACCGCGGAGGGAAGCAAAAGTGCCGACACCTGCCAGCGGGAGAGCCGCATCCGACAGCCCTGTGGGATCTAAGCCCCCTCTCGCTCCATCCGCTGCCTCCCTCCTCACCCCCTCCTTTCGGGGCGCCGAGACGGCGCCCGGGCTGGGGGTGGCGGAGGGGGAGGGGCAAGCGCTAGGCCTCCCGCGCCGCCGTAGACCGCTCTCTGACGCCCCGCAAAGCCGGGACCAAAGCGCAGGCGCCCCGGCCCGCTGGGACGGCCACGCCCAGCGCCGCCCTGGCGCGCAGGCGCCACTCACCCCGCACCCGGCAGACTCGTCCCGACCCCGCCCCTCCTGGTTGCTCTGGAGACGGTGGCCACCGGCGGGAGGTGCCCAAGCCCGGGAGTGGGAAGACAGCTGTGAAGGATTGGGGCGGGGGGGGGGGGGGGGGAGGCGTTTTCTGCACTCGGGAGTTGTCCCCAGTGGCAGTGCCGGGACAGATGCGGCCAATAGGCATCCTGCCGAAACCCACCCAATGCACTTCGGGGAGCGCGTCCACTGCCAGGAAAACCTCCAGCGCTGGGGGAAGCGGGGTTCCAAAATGTATCCACCGAATGCCAGCAGGAGGCCACGGGGACGCGACGGAAGGGGTCGCCGACGTGGGTGCAGCCTGCTGGGTGGGGACCGGGCTAGGAGAGAAGCTCTGCTATGCTGTCCTGGACAGTTGTTCCCTCCTGTGTGTCTGGTGAAAAGCCAAGAGACAGAAGAAGCTCCAGGAACCAGAGAGCGGCTCCGTTGCCCAAAGTCGGAGCCAAAACTTCCACCGCTAGGGGCCACTGTTGGATAGGAATAGTTCCTTCCTCACACTTGCTGGGGGGCAGAGGGCTGAGTTCTAAGGCAGGGGGAGGGGCAGGGCCCCTTGCAGAAAGGGCTGTGGGGGAAGGGACCCCTGGGCCAGCTCTGGGGCTGCTGGGAGAGCCCCCTCTCCATGCCATAGCTCACCTGGCCCAGGCGCCAAGGGTCTGGGTCGGGCCAGGCTGCCAGACCCGTCTGAAGAGGGGGTTTCCTCGCCAACCAAAGTCCCCGAGGCCTCCTCAAGCGGGGGCCTACCTAGGGCCGGCCGGCCTTGCCCTGCAGGTCTCTCCCACGGCAATGGTCACAGACATGCTGTCTCCCATCGCCGTCACCTCCACCTTACGTCAGGGGAACCCCGGCCTTTCCCACCGGTGGCCTGCGGGCTTCGGCCTGGGCTCCCGGCCAGGCCTGCAGAGGCCTGGCTCCCGGAGAGGACAGGCCCAGAGTCTTCCCTCTCCCTTGTCAATGACCTCTCTTTCTCTGCCTTTCTTTTCTGGGACGAGAGGGGCCCCAGAGCAGCCCGACGACTCTGAGCAATGAGCCTGCCCTTTCTCCTCTCGCCCTCCTTTTTGGGACCGTACCAAGCGACGAGCGTTTCTCTCGGCTCTGGGGCCGCGGGACGCAAAACGAAACTGCTTACCTATTGGGTGGTGAGACACTTGCGTGGAAATCATTTCTGCTCACTTGAGGCAGGCACTGCGGTCAAGTGGGCTTACAGGTCCAGGGGTTCCATGGACCGGGTATATTCTAAGCGGCCATCGTGACCGTCCAAAGCGGACGTATGGGTTGTTTGGGCATTGGCTCGAGTCGTAACCCTCCGTTTTTGGGGGAAAACAAGGGAGAACCCATCACCTTCAGCACATTTCCCTCTGCCACAGCACGCCACGCAACCAGGTGATTTTCCTATTGATTGCCGTTCCAAGCTGCCATAGCGGGCAATGCCGCAGGGATACTGTCCAGATTTCCAAACCAAAGCAGATAGGCCTTCTCGCCGAGGCGCAGCTGCGCGGTCGATCAAGCCCCAGGCCCTGGTGCTCCTGAGGGCTGCGGGGACACCCAGGACTACGCTGCTGAGGGCAGGTGGCTCCGGGCCTCAGTGCCCTGCCAGTGGGCTCTACTTGGGAATCCGTGCTCTTGCACGGGGTGGGGAGGGGGGAGTCGGTTGCAGGGGGGCCTGCCTACACATGCCTCTTCTTCTGTCACTTTGGCTGCGGCTGAGCCTGGCACTGGGTGCGTGCATGCTCAGGAGACAGGCTTCTGCATGTCTCTGGACAGGCCCCGTGCCAGCTGGGACCTGAGCCCCAGCGCAGGTGCACCACCTGCGCTCAGGTTCCTTGGACCGGCCCAGGTCAGCTGAGAGGGAGGAGAACATGGTCCTGACCGCGGAGGGAAGCAAAAGTGCCGACACCTGCCAGCGGGAGAGCCGCATCCGACAGCCCTGTGGGATCTAAGCCCCCTCTCGCTCCATCCGCTGCCTCCCTCCTCACCCCCTCCTTTCGGGGCGCCGAGACGGCGCCCGGGCTGGGGGTGGCGGAGGGGGAGGGGCAAGCGCTAGGCCTCCCGCGCCGCCGTAGACCGCTCTCTGACGCCCCGCAAAGCCGGGACCAAAGCGCAGGCGCCCCGGCCCGCTGGGACGGCCACGCCCAGCGCCGCCCTGGCGCGCAGGCGCCACTCACCCCGCACCCGGCAGACTCGTCCCGACCCCGCCCCTCCTGGTTGCTCTGGAGACGGTGGCCACCGGCGGGAGGTGCCCAAGCCCGGGAGTGGGAAGACAGCTGTGAAGGATTGGGGCGGGGGGGGGGGGGGGGGAGGCGTTTTCTGCACTCGGGAGTTGTCCCCAGTGGCAGTGCCGGGACAGATGCGGCCAATAGGCATCCTGCCGAAACCCACCCAATGCACTTCGGGGAGCGCGTCCACTGCCAGGAAAACCTCCAGCGCTGGGGGAAGCGGGGTTCCAAAATGTATCCACCGAATGCCAGCAGGAGGCCACGGGGACGCGACGGAAGGGGTCGCCGACGTGGGTGCAGCCTGCTGGGTGGGGACCGGGCTAGGAGAGAAGCTCTGCTATGCTGTCCTGGACAGTTGTTCCCTCCTGTGTGTCTGGTGAAAAGCCAAGAGACAGAAGAAGCTCCAGGAACCAGAGAGCGGCTCCGTTGCCCAAAGTCGGAGCCAAAACTTCCACCGCTAGGGGCCACTGTTGGATAGGAATAGTTCCTTCCTCACACTTGCTGGGGGGCAGAGGGCTGAGTTCTAAGGCAGGGGGAGGGGCAGGGCCCCTTGCAGAAAGGGCTGTGGGGGAAGGGACCCCTGGGCCAGCTCTGGGGCTGCTGGGAGAGCCCCCTCTCCATGCCATAGCTCACCTGGCCCAGGCGCCAAGGGTCTGGGTCGGGCCAGGCTGCCAGACCCGTCTGAAGAGGGGGTTTCCTCGCCAACCAAAGTCCCCGAGGCCTCCTCAAGCGGGGGCCTACCTAGGGCCGGCCGGCCTTGCCCTGCAGGTCTCTCCCACGGCAATGGTCACAGACATGCTGTCTCCCATCGCCGTCACCTCCACCTTACGTCAGGGGAACCCCGGCCTTTCCCACCGGTGGCCTGCGGGCTTCGGCCTGGGCTCCCGGCCAGGCCTGCAGAGGCCTGGCTCCCGGAGAGGACAGGCCCAGAGTCTTCCCTCTCCCTTGTCAATGACCTCTCTTTCTCTGCCTTTCTTTTCTGGGACGAGAGGGGCCCCAGAGCAGCCCGACGACTCTGAGCAATGAGCCTGCCCTTTCTCCTCTCGCCCTCCTTTTTGGGACCGTACCAAGCGACGAGCGTTTCTCTCGGCTCTGGGGCCGCGGGACGCAAAACGAAACTGCTTACCTATTGGGTGGTGAGACACTTGCGTGGAAATCATTTCTGCTCACTTGAGGCAGGCACTGCGGTCAAGTGGGCTTACAGGTCCAGGGGTTCCATGGACCGGGTATATTCTAAGCGGCCATCGTGACCGTCCAAAGCGGACGTATGGGTTGTTTGGGCATTGGCTCGAGTCGTAACCCTCCGTTTTTGGGGGAAAACAAGGGAGAACCCATCACCTTCAGCACATTTCCCTCTGCCACAGCACGCCACGCAACCAGGTGATTTTCCTATTGATTGCCGTTCCAAGCTGCCATAGCGGGCAATGCCGCAGGGATACTGTCCAGATTTCCAAACCAAAGCAGATAGGCCTTCTCGCCGAGGCGCAGCTGCGCGGTCGATCAAGCCCCAGGCCCTGGTGCTCCTGAGGGCTGCGGGGACACCCAGGACTACGCTGCTGAGGGCAGGTGGCTCCGGGCCTCAGTGCCCTGCCAGTGGGCTCTACTTGGGAATCCGTGCTCTTGCACGGGGTGGGGAGGGGGGAGTCGGTTGCAGGGGGGCCTGCCTACACATGCCTCTTCTTCTGTCACTTTGGCTGCGGCTGAGCCTGGCACTGGTTGCGTGCATGCTCAGGAGACAGGCTTCTGCATGTCTCTGGACAGGCCCCGTGCCAGCTGGGACCTGAGCCCCAGCGCAGGTGCACCACCTGCGCTCAGGTTCCTTGGACCGGCCCAGGTCAGCTGAGAGGGAGGAGAACATGGTCCTGACCGCGGAGGGAAGCAAAAGTGCCGACACCTGCCAGCGGGAGAGCCGCATCCGACAGCCCTGTGGGATCTAAGCCCCCTCTCGCTCCATCCGCTGCCTCCCTCCTCACCCCCTCCTTTCGGGGCGCCGAGACGGCGCCCGGGCTGGGGGTGGCGGAGGGGGAGGGGCAAGCGCTAGGCCTCCCGCGCCGCCGTAGACCGCTCTCTGACGCCCCGCAAAGCCGGGACCAAAGCGCAGGCGCCCCGGCCCGCTGGGACGGCCACGCCCAGCGCCGCCCTGGCGCGCAGGCGCCACTCACCCCGCACCCGGCAGACTCGTCTCGACCCCGCCCCTCCTGGTTGCTCTGGAGACGGTGGCCACCGGCGGGAGGTGCCCAAGCCCGGGAGTGGGAAGACAGCTGTGAAGGATTGGGGCGGGGGGGGGGGGGGGGAGGCGTTTTCTGCACTCGGGAGTTGTCCCCAGTGGCAGTGCCGGGACAGATGCGGCCAATAGGCATCCTGCCGAAACCCACCCAATGCACTTCGGGGAGCGCGTCCACTGCCAGGAAAACCTCCAGCGCTGGGGAAGCGGGGTTCCAAAATGTATCCACCGAATGCCAGCAGGAGGCCACGGGGACGCGACGGAAGGGGTCGCCGACGTGGGTGCAGCCTGCTGGGTGGGGACCGGGCTAGGAGAGAAGCTCTGCTATGCTGTCCTGGACAGTTGTTCCCTCCTGTGTGTCTGGTGAAAAGCCAAGAGACAGAAGAAGCTCCAGGAACCAGAGAGCGGCTCCGTTGCCCAAAGTCGGAGCCAAAACTTCCACCGCTAGGGGCCACTGTTGGATAGGAATAGTTCCTTCCTCACACTTGCTGGGGGGCAGAGGGCTGAGTTCTAAGGCAGGGGGAGGGGCAGGGCCCCTTGCAGAAAGGGCTGTGGGGGAAGGGACCCCTGGGCCAGCTCTGGGGCTGCTGGGAGAGCCCCCTCTCCATGCCATAGCTCACCTGGCCCAGGCGCCAAGGGTCTGGGTCGGGCCAGGCTGA